>NW_028262416.1:0-149768 GCF_047370975.1 Nipponia nippon
TTACAGCTAAAGGAAGCTTTCCTGAGGCTGTGCTTCCAGTTTCCTGCTGTTTCAGGAAAAGGGGAAAAGGTGCTGCTGCATTTGGCGAGGGAGCCTGGAGAGTCCCCTGGAGCTGCCACCCTGAGAGACTCAGTAGGTCTGAGTAGGAGCCAAGGCAACTGCTTCCATCCACTCCTCTACCTCCAGAGAGCACCAGCATCACCTTTGCTGGCCTCAGCAGAGGGTTTCTCTGACCTGCTCCTTACTGCCTGCAAGCGGGGAGTACCTCCAGAAGAGTGCCTGGAACTGGGAGGGGTTTCTTCCAGGTCAGAGCTGAGCAGACAGGAGTGGGTGATGGGGTGGGTGATCCCTGGACAGGGAAAAAACTGGAGGGCAGAGAAACACCCTCCAGGCAGCAGAGACATGGGCAGAGAGCTGTAGGAAACTCCAACCCCAAATGGCATGGGAGGCAGAATATGGGAAGGCTCCCTGTCATGCCCTCCAATGCAGACACCTTCCTCTGCGTGCAAGAACCCTGCTCTCGTCTCCCACCCAGCACAGCCTCTGCCTCTCAAGGCCGTGTGGTCCAGGGCAGGAGTTGCCTCCTCTGCAGCCAGGAGCTCTGGCACAGCAGAAGAGGGCATCTCTCCTGACACGTGGCCGCTTCCCTCTGCAGGGCAAAGGGGCTGAGAGCAAATGCCCTGCGCGGCTTTGCTAACTGGGAGGTGCTGTGCTCTGCTGGGTAAGGAGAAAGGCTTTCCCTGAGTGCCCGGCGGCCGCCTCTCCTCTCCTTGCTTCCCTTAGGAGGAGAGTCACAGAGTTCTTCTTTGTTCCCTCCACCTGCTTGTGCTGCTCTTTCTTCCTGCTCGTGGGGTCCCTGGCAGTAACGGTGGTGGTGTGGGGCAAGGGGGTGGGGAGGTGTGTGTGGGTGCCTGCTCTGTAGCTGACCACCTGGAGGGCAGCTGCCCTGGAGGTGTTTCCATGGGACCAAGAGTGCCCAAGCCCTCTCTTCATTTTCCAGGCTCCAGGACACTGCACTCAGTGCTTGGGCAATGAGGAGCACTGCTTCCCTTAGCAGACAGCACCGCCTTAAGACACCTGATTATGCTGGACAGGGAGTTCCTGCGGGGGCTGTGAGCATCTCTCCAGAAGGGCACAGCTCTCCTGCAGGACCTTGGAGATGTCTGAGAGCACCCCATCTGCCCATGCCAATCAGCATCCTTGCCCTGTCCCCTTCCTCATACTCCACAGAGCTGTGCTGGAAAGGAGAGGTGTTTTGAACTCTGCACCTGGAACAGGACCCCTCTGCTCCCAGGACAGTCCAGTGTCTTTTGCAGAGCAACCTCTGGGTGCAGTCGTCCTGCAGCTGAGAGTGGTGCAAGCCCAGAGCAGCTGGGCACCAGGCTGATGGACAGAGCAGCCCTCCTGCATGGGAGCACTGACGCAGGTTTGCACTGAGAGCAATGGGGAATGTGACCCTTTCCAAGACCATTTCCCAAGTGGGATGGGGGTGTCTGAACACTAAAACACAGTGTACCGACACACGTTTGCTGCGCCTCATCTCCCACCTTCCTCTGGGGAAGAAAGCGTCCTTCTGGGCTTTTTGCCCTCCGCTCTAGTGCAGCACAGGGAACTCCTCCCCAGGAAGCCTCCCTCCAAACACCCTGGGCTGTTGCTGCCTCCGTGGGTCCTTGCTGGAAAGCAGGGCTGACCCTTCCGGAGCCCCTGGGGAGAGGGCACGCCTCTGCACAGCACACTCAGCCAGCACAAACCAGAGCTGAAGCCTCGGAGCTGTGTAACAGCCCCCCAGGAAAGAAAAACACCCTTAGGTATGGCACAGTGAATGAATGAAATTTGGCTCAGAGAAGCTTCTCTGAATTTTCCTCTTTTCTCTCCTTTGGCAGTTTCCATGCCCAGAAGCAGCAGATGTCCAATGGCAGCTCCATGAATGAGTTCCTCCTCCTGGCATTCACAGACACACAGGAGCTGCAGCTCTTGCATTTCTGGCTCTTCCTGGGCATCTACCTGGCTGCCCTCCTGCACAACGGCCTCATCATCACCGCCATAGCCTGCGACCACTGCCTCCACACCCCCATGTACTTCTTCCTCCTCAACCTCTCCCTTCTTGACCTGGGCTCCATCTCCACCACTGTCCCTAAAGCCATGGCCAATGCCCTGTGGGACACCAGGGCCATTTCCTATGCAGGATGTGCTGCCCAGCTCTTTTTCTTTCTCTTCTTGATCTCAGCAGAGTATTGTCTTCTCACTGTCATGGCCTATGACCGCTACATTGCCATCTGCAAACCCCTGCACTACGGGACCCTGCTGGGCAGCAGAGCTTGTGTCCACATGGCAGCAGCTGCCTGGGGCACTGGGTTTCTCAATGCTCTCCTGCACACTGCCAACACATTTTCCCTACCCCTCTGCCAAGGCAATGTCCTGGACCAGTTCTTCTGTGAAATCCCCCAGATCCTCAAGCTCTCCTGCTCAGATGCCTACCTCAGGGAAGTGGGGCTTATTGTGGTTAGTGCCTGTTTAGCCTTTGGGTGTTTTGTTTTCCTTGTGGTGTCCTATGTGCAGATCTTCAGGGCCGTACTGAGGAAGATCAAATTTATTTGTTGCCAATTATAAGAAGATTCAGATTGTGAGAAACAATGAGAAAAATATTAAAGACCATTCCCCTCACACTTTCCCTCAGGCTCACATTACTCCATTGTTCCCAGTTCTTCTACCTACCTCAACACCACGAGGAGTAGGGGGGATGGTGAAGAGGGGGTTAGGAGTCAGTAAAGAACACCTCTGTCACTCCTTCTTCCTCACACTTCTCCCCTGCTCCAGCTTGGGGTCCTCTTCATGGGATCCCACCATATTTGCAGTCAAGGCTAGGTGTTGTTCCTTTCTTTCTCTCTTACTTTTCTCCTTCATACTCACAGAATCATGGAAATGCTGAGATTAGAAGGGGCCTCTGGAGATTATCTAGTTCAACCCCCCAGCTGAGGCAGAGTCAGCTAGAGCAGGTTGCTGAGCACCTTGTCTAGCTGAGTTTGGAATATCTCCATGGATGGAGACTCCACAGCCTCTCTGGGCATCCTGTTCCAGTGGTTGACCACCCTCACAGTCAAAAAGTGCTTTCTTGGGTTCAGATGGCATTTCATGTGTTTTTGGCTGTGTCCATCACCCCTTGTCTTGTCACTGGGAACTACTGAGAAGAGTTTGGCTCCCTGGTCTTCATGCCCTCCCATCAGCTATTTATACACATTAACAAGATTTCTCCGAGCCTTTTCTTCTCCAGACTGAACAGTCCCACATCTTTCAGCATTTCCTCCTATGAAAGATGCTGCAGTCCCTTAAAACAGCTTTATGGCCCTTTGCTGGACTTGCTTTCGTAGGTCAAGAACTTTATTGTAATGAGGAGCCCAGCACTGGACACAGCACTCCAGATGGGGCCTCCCCAGTGCTGAGTGGAGGGCAAGGATCACCTCCCTCCATCTGCCAGCAATGCTTTTCCTAATGCAGCCCAGGAGGCTGTTGGCCTTTGCCATGGGGGTGCATTGATGGCTCATGATCAGCTTGTTGTCCTCCAGGATATCAAGGTCCTTCGCTGCAGAGCTGGTATCTAGCTGGTCAGCTGGTCAGTGTTGCTGGATCACAGTCTGTGCTCCCCCAGCTCTTTCTCAGCAGCACCTTGTCCTTCTTGCAGATCAGCTCCACCTCTGGCACAGGCCCCACGGTGCTGCAGAGTCACCTGGGACAGCAAAGCCCTCTCCTGCCAGGGCTGCACAGCCCAGGCCTCTTTCTCTCTGCCCTTGGGGACTGCAGCTTTTGCTCTCGGTGTGGGAACCTCATCCATCATTATGGCACCACCTGCCACCCACTCCAGCGTGCGTCTGCTGGGAAGCCAAGCCTTTCCACACACAGGGTCCCATCTCTGGGGACCAGGTTTCTATGTGACAAGTCTGCCCTTGGCCCTGGTGCCACATCTGAGGTGCTGCAATCCAAATGAGCACCAAGCCCAGATCCTGGGGCACAGAGAGCAGGAGCCCCGTGTGCCATCACAGAGCTGTGACATCAGAGGAATAAGAGCTGAGGTAGGGAAGTAGAGGTTCCACAGCTTTTCTCATAATGGAGATACAGGGTCTTGAGGAGTGACTGACAGGGGAGATGAGAAGTGGGTTAGCCTTGTGTGATGTCAGGGCATCTCATATATGGAGGGTCTCTCTGGGACATGTTACAAGCTCGATGTTGGCTTGTGTGTTGGTCAGCTTCTAAATGGGCCACCCACTCCTCTTCTCTCCTGGGTATGGTACTCCCAAAAGAGGAAGAGCTGGTCAGGCATGTGAAGACCTGAAGGCTGTAGTGGCCATGAGATTGTGGTCTCCAGATCCCCAGGCACATGGGGAAGGAGAGGAGCAGAGAGCAGACCCTGCACATCAGGGAACAAGAATTTGGCCTACTGAGGGCACTGGCAGGTGGGATCCCATGGGGATATTTTCAGGGCCCTGAGAGTACCCATAGACCTTCACAGCCCTGACCAGCATTACCTGTGGCTTCCACCCCCACCTCTGTCCATGGGCCCTGGAGACCATTTATGCCCACTTTCACCCAGCTGGATCTGTACTGTAGGTGTACGGGTCTCCAGACACAGCCAGAGACACAGCCTTGCCTGTCCATGAACCTTGTTGAGTGAGACTTGCAGACTCACTTCCCAGCTTGATTCTTTATGGGGCGTACAAGGGAATGACAGCATGGCCCTCCAAGTGCCAGACCCCAGCTAATTCACAGAGGCCTACACTCATTTTGCTGCCTTTCCTCCCATCACTTGGTCAGGCTTTGGGAGGAGAGGAAGGCAAAGCAGGTGAGGTTTCTTGGTGCCAATGACTGAAATGGGGGAGCAGATCCCTCACACGTGAAGTGATCTAAAGGCTATGCTAGTTGAAAACTGTTATCTTCAGCTCCTTTCTTGGAGGCCTGAAATCTTCTGCAGGAACCTGGAACTCTGAAGTTCCCTCAAAATCCCTCTCTTTTAGCAATGAAGTTGATAGTACCCAAGCCTCTTGGTTTCGGCTGAGACAGAGTTAATTTTCTTCCTAGTAGGTGGCACAGTGCTGTGGTTTGGATTTAGGATGAGAATAATGCTGAGAGCACACTGATGGTTTACTCTAAGTAGTATTTCTCTTAGTCAAGGAGTTTTCAGCTTCCCATGCTCTGCCAGCTGCACAAGAAGCTGGGAGGGAGCACAGCCAGGGGGGCTGACCCAACCTGGCCAAAAGCCTGTTCCATACCATATGACGTCATGCTCAGTAAATAAACTGGAGGGAATCTGCTGGGGGGCAGCGATTGCTGCTCGGGGATGGGCTGGGCATCAGTCAGCGGGTGGTGAGCAATTGCATTGTCCATCACTTGTTTTGCATGTTTTCTTGTTGTTGTTGTTGTTGTTATTATCATCATTATTTTATCTTCCTCTGCTCTCCTATTAAACTGTCTTTGTCTCATCCCACAGTTTTGTTTTGTTTTTTTTCCCCAATTCTCTCCCCTATCCCACTGCAGGCAGGGGAGCAAGCAAACGGCTGCATGGTGTTCAGCTGCCTGCCCAGTTAAACCACAACAGCCCTTCTTCTGAACCGCTTTAGGTATGTACTTTTGGATTGGGTATCATGCCGTATATTGCAAATACTGATTTAATTGGCATTGCCCAAAGTGGCTACCATGGATACAGACTGCTCCACTGCAGGTATTTCTATTTAGGCAGATTAGTGCTGTTGTTGTTGTTGTTATTGTTGTTGCAGATACTGGTATTGTTGGGGAAATCACACAAACACTTGAAGGGTAATGGAAGGATTGCCATCTTCGTGGCCCTCCAGTGAAGCGGCTCCTCTTTGCCCATGTCTCACTGTCATTGTCAGGTCTAAACCTGGGCAAGGATTCTGGATGTGGTGTGAAAAGTGCCGAGCAGAGGGGGAGAATCACTTCTCCTGCCTGTGGCCCTGCTCACACAGCCCAGCATCCTCTGCTGGCTCATGTTTTGCCTAAGGGAACTCAAGGACCACCAGAGCCTTCTCCACAGAGCTGCTGCCCAGCCATGCAGCCCCTGGCCTCTGTCACTGCAGCCTGTAACTCCCCTGATCAGTCCTTGGGCCTTTTTAGAAGATGTATGCAAGAGTTGCCTTTGGCTTTCTCCAGTCATGATGACCTTCCAGAATGTAGCAGAGCAGCCCTGCTATGACCTCGGCCTGGTCTCTCAACAGCCACAGCCTTGGATTCATCCCATCTGGTCCAAGGGACTATTAAGGGCTGACCTTCCCTAAGTAACCCCTGACTTGATCTCCATCCACTGCTGGATTTCACCTGCGGTTCTCCCCCTTAGGCATACGGAACTGGGAGACCTTGCTGGTGAAGACAAAGGCCAAGAGTGCCTCACAGCTATCCATGCCTACCTAACGCAATTCAGCAGTGGCCACACGTTGTCTTCATTTCTTCTTTAACTGTTCCTGAAGTGGTAACATTGTGCCCTTGAACTCCCTTGCAAGTGTCAACTCTATGGGAGCGCTGGCTTTCCTAAAACCAACCATATTTCTGAGTTCCTCCTTTGTTTCAACCCTTGCATTCACTTCTTGTATGCTGGCTTTTTCTATGGAGCTTCCCCCATGAGTCTGCTGGTTCCCCACGCTTCTCCCTTGAGATCTCTGCTTGTTTTCCTGACTCTTGGTCTGCACACTCTCGGACTTGAAAGACACTGTCCTTGCAGACCAGCTGTACTGAGTTCTGCTGCTCTTCTGAGCTGCTCATAGGGGATCCTCCACTTAAAGTCTCAAGACTAGGCCAAAGTCTGCTGCTCTGAGGGCTATCATCTGCACTCTTCTATTCTCCTTCCCCTTGGGAGGTGACACCCCACTGTTTCATGGTCACGACAGCCAAGGCTGACACTGGCTTTCACATCCATGGCCAGCTCTGCCTTCTGTGAGAGTAACAGATGCAGGTGAGTGTCACCATTTTTGGCCAATCTGGCAGCTGTGCTATGAAGTCCTGTGTCCCAAGCTGTGTCCCAAACCCCTCCAGAAACCTCCAGGACTGTTTGCATGCTGTTGTGGTCTCTCTCCAGTGAATGCCAGGGTAATGAAAGTCCACAGGGGGACTTCCATGGGTTCTTTGTCTCCCACCACAATGTCACCCTTACCAGCCTCTCCTCTCACCCACACCCACAAGGGCTCACCCAATTTGTTCATCCCATAGAGGAGCTTCACACATCTAAGCAGCTTCTTCACACTGGGGACACCTCCCTCCTCATCCTTCTGGCCTGTCTCTCCTGATGATCCTGTACCCACCAATCACAGCACCCCAATCATGTCAGCTGTCCCAACACACCTCAGCTGTTACTCCCTCAAAGTGGGATGAAGAGATTGCATGCAGAGCTCCAGCTCCTCCTGCCTGTGCCCCAGGCTGAGGGCGTGGGTGCATGTCTGGGCTGCAGCCCCTCAGCTGTGGCACCTTTGGGCTGAGAGCAGACTTGCAAGAGGGAAACCTGCTACCAAGTGCCCAAGGCCTCAAGTGTGCAAAGGCTTTGCTTCACAGCAGAGACATGCTGGAGTAAATGCAAAGAAGAAATGAGGTGCCCACAAATGTGGCAAACCCTGCTCTCTCCAAGGCCAAAGAGAAACAGAGGTGGGCTGTGCAGTCTGAGCAGGAGAGGGGATTGCTGTCTGTGGTGTCTCTGCAGCCTCTGTGGTGGTGGTGAATCTTATCTCAGGAAGAAAGAGATGATGTTGAGAGTGCCCTTGGGTGTGGACATCCTGTGATACAGGCAGAATGAAAATCACCAGCCTGATCCATGATTGTAACATGGAGGGGATGGTTAAACGTCGAGTTGAACCAGCAGAGTTTGAGAGGGAATGCACACGAGTGGAGACCCTGGTGTGATGTGCTTGGTATTCACGCACTGCCCAGCACCTGCTAGAGAGAGAAGGGACAGACCTCACGTCAGTGCAGTGGTGGGATTCAGTCATGGGCCCAAAGGCACCAAATCTGTCTGAGATGCCCTGGGTGGTGCCTGCAAACCAATTAGTCTGAATGGGGAGGGGGTTCCTGTATAGGCCCTGTGCTGTCCATGTCAGCTGCATGCAGTTGGGCTGGAGAGCCCTGGTATCTCATGTAGCTCTGCAGGCCTGTATTTGGGTATTAAATTAAGATTCAGGTGTCCTGAATTAGGTTAGGCAATGGAGGGATGCACATGAGACAACTGCCAAAGGAGATGTAGATAATAGAACTGATGGAGAAGAGAAAGAGAGACTTAGCTCTCCTTGGGCCACATGACCGCATTTGGTCAGCTGAAGACCTCTATAGGCTGCCCTGGACATAAGCAACTGTTACGGGTTCAGTTGTCCTACATGTGGGCATCTGCTGTCAATTTACCTGGACAATGGAATTTCCCACCAGCCTCCAAGGTGATGCCCCCAGATGCTGCCCTGTCTCTATGGACTGCTGCATTACAGCTGACAGTGACCAGCATGCATCTTGGTCACCTCTGGCACCTCAAATGTCACCAGCTGTTTGTGTCTGAACAGCTCACTCCTGGTCTCCATCTCCAGTAATTAGCATGGGAGATGAGACAAGAAGCTCACATGCAGGTGCCTGTTTTGTGCATACCTGAACTATGCAAGAGGAATCCCAGCTCCTGGGGGTTGTGGTCTGCATGGGAGGGAGCTGAGACCCCTTCCAGCCGCAGGACCACAGACCCAGGATGAGATGCCTCACTTGATTCTGCTGAATCCCTTCCCTCAGCAGGGGTAAAAGAGATCCCTGGAAGTAAGTCTCTATCCCCAGCTGTGGGAGGGAACATCAGTGATTCCTTCAGCCTGTTTCACAGCAGGTTTCCCTGGAGGCCCAGGGACACCTGGAGGGAGCCCAGGGGGGCAGAGAAAGTGCTGCCTTGGGCTGGGCCTCTGCTGCTGAGCTGGGCTGGGCTCCTGGGGTGGAGGGAGCTCCTGGCAAGTGGGCAGCCCTGCAGAGAGACAGCTCTGCCCAGGAGGAGCTCCTCTGCAAAGCACAGCAGGGGGAGGGCACAGCCTGCAAGTGCAAGGGGATAGGAGAGACGTGCGAGAAATGTTACAGGCACTGTGTAGTAGGAGAATGCTGAGAGTTCACTGGTGGAGAAATCTACACAGTCCTTGACACAGTAAGTCTCTGGCTTCAGGGTGATACACAAGTGTCCTGGAGGGGCCTCCTAGAGCTGGCACATCTTGCTGCAGCTAGGATCGGGCAGGATGGCGCTCAGGGTTTCTTTATTGTGGAGAAGGACATGCTCCAGAGCAGGGCTTCCCTGCAGCACCATAAGGAACAGGGCATGAAAGCTCCCTTCTCCCGGGGATGTCTGCAAGGGTGGGAAGCTGGGTGTGCACTGAGGGGTGCCCAGGGCTGTCCTTCAGAGCAGGGTCCCTGCACCCCAGGGGCTGCGTGCTGGGGCAGGGGCTCTGTCGCCTGCCAGGGTCAGCACTCAGCCTGCCCAGGGAGCTCCCCACAATGCTACAGGGAGAAGCTGTGGGTGGAAGGTGTGATAGGTGGCAGGGCAGGGTCCTTCTGCAGTGGAGAGGGTGCTGCATGGGTCAGAGCTGCTCACAGCTCCCGATCAGTCCAGGGCATTTGCAGAGGGTCCTTTTGAAGAAGGACATCGAGGCAGTATTTACCTGAAAGCGAAGGAGTCTGTGCTTTGAGTTTTCCACTCTTTGTTGGCTGGGGGGCAGTGGCAGATGGGAATTTACTTCTTCGCTCTGGCAAAGGCACAAAGACCCCAGTTCTCATGAAGACTTCTCTGAGCTGCTGCTGAGCCCCTGCACACACAGAGATGCCCCTGGGCAGTGCCCTGCTGCCAGGAGGGGTCTGCAGGGCAGAGCTGAGCATGCAGTGGGCAGGCTGGGGTCTGTGAGCACCAAAAGGGAGGAGATGTGGGGACAGAGAAACATCTGCCGGCAGGGAGAGCTCCAGGCAGCAGAGCCATGGGCAGGGAGTGAGAGGGAGCTGCTGCCAGAAATGCTGTGGGAGGGGGGGGTAATACACCCGCGTGCCATGACCTGCACTGCAGATGCCTTCCCCGGAGCAAGCCCCCGACCTCTTCTGCCACCCAGCAGAGCCTTCACCGCGAAGGCCATGTGGTCCACGGCATGAGTTAGCTCCTTGACAGATGGACCCCTGACGAACCTCCTGAGTACCCATCTGTTTGTCCCTGTACTGCCTCCATGAACAGGAGGATTGGGGAAGTTCTCCATTTTTCCTCTCCTCTTCATGTTGCCTTTGTTCCCAGCTAAGGTGGGGGCTCTGGGCAATGCTGGTTGCAGGGCTGAGTGAGCCAACTCTCCATTCAGGTCACAGGATCCTTAGGACATTCAATTATTTCCCGGGGGGGTCCTGCTGGGCTGCAGGCTGCCTTCCAGAAGGGCACAGCTCTCCCATGCCATCTCTGTGTTACCTGGCAGCCCCTCAGTACTAAGGCCATGGAAATGCTGCTGGAAGGCTGTATGCAAGCAGCTGTAATGAGCCCTCTGTGGCCCTGGCTGCGAGGGGAGAGCTGAGATATTCCTCAGGTAGGATGAGACAGTAGGAGCAGTTTGGAGACCTGCACTTGGGAGCTGGATTCACCTGCTCTCACCATTGTCCGCTTTCTTCTCAGGGGAACATCTAGGTATAATTGTCCTCCAGCTCAAAGAAGTGGCAGCCTAGGGCAGCTGAGACCAGGCTGATGGACAGACTGGCTGTCCTCACTCTGCATGAAGGGATAGTCCTTTGGCTTCACAGAACCCACAAGGTTTCTCTTGGAGACAAGCAGAAATGCCAACGATTTCTGCCTTAAAAATACCACTCACTGTGATGGGGCAACTAGAAGCAGATAAACAAAACAAAATCCCCACAGCTCTTCTCTGCAGTTCAGTGAATTGGGAGTGACAATGCTGAAAAGCTCTTTAAGACCACGAGTGGATTAACATCACTCCCAGTTCCTATTTATCTCTTATTGTAGGGCAGAACTGACTCCTCCAGAGCCCAGAGCAGAGCCCCCTGCTTTGTGGGGCATCCTCAGCCAGCACCCACCAGTGTTCACAAAAGGGACCAGCCAAAGGTTTTCTGAAAGGGGAGAGGCAATTTGGGGGGTTTCCATGAGAACTGGAATAAGTTTTCCTGTGAGATGTCTACCCTAACTTGTCACTGCCTTTTCCTCCTTGGACAGGTCCCAGTGCCCAGAGGAAGCAAATGTCCAACAGCAGCTCCATCACTCAGTTCCTCCTCCTGGCATTTGCAGACACACAGGGGCTGCAGCTCTTGACCTTCTGCCTCTTCGTGGGCATCTACCTGGCTGCCCTCCTGGGCAACGGCCTCATCATCACCGCCATAGCCTGGGACCACCGCCTCCACACCCCCATGTACTTCTTCCTCCTCAACCTCTCCCTCCTCGACCTGGCCTCCATCTCCACCACTCTCCCCAAAGCCATGGCCAATTCCCTGTGGGACACCAGGGCCATCTCCTACCTGGGATGTGCTGCACAGGTCTTTTTTTTCTTTTTCTGTGCTACAGCAGAGTATTGTCTTCTCACTGTCATGGCCTATGACCGCTACGTGGCCATCTGCAAACCTCTGCACTACGGGACCCTGCTGGGCAGCAGAGCTTCTGTCCACATGGCAGCAGCTGCCTGGGGCACTGGGTTTCTCAATGCTTTCCTGCACACTGCCAATACATTTTCACTACCCCTCTGCCAAGGCAATGTCCTGGACCAGTTCTTCTGTGAAATCCCCCAGATCCTCAAGCTCTCCTGCTCAGATGCCTACCTCAGGGAAGTGGGGCTTCTTGTGGTTAGTGCCTGTTTAGGATATGGGTGTTTTGTTTTCCTTGTGGTGTCCTATGTGCAGATCTTCAGGGCCGTGCTGAGGATCCCCTCTGAGCAGGGTCAGCACAAAGCCTTCTCCACGTGCCTCCCTCACCTGGCTGTGGTCTCCCTCTTTGTCAGCACTGGGATATTTGCCTACCTGAAGCCCCCTGACACCTCCTCCCCATTCCTGGATGTGGTGGTGGCAGTCCTGTACTCTGTGGTGCCTCCAGCAGTGAACCCCCTCATCTACAGCATGAGGAACCAGGAGCTCAAGGATGCAGTGTGGAAACTGATGACTGGATTATTTTCAAAAGCATGAAACTGTTTGTCATCTTCTGCAAATCACTTAATGTAATTCGTTACAGGCCCAGCCTGCCTTCTGTAATTTTTTTCGGTGTTGGTTTTGAGTTTTGGGGTTTTTTTGCTTTGTTTTACTTTTGGTAATCTTGTCCACAAAGAAATGTCATGATTTTTGCTCTTTCTAATGATGTATGTCTATCCAGATTCTGTGTGACCCACAGACTGTGTACATGAGGAGCCATGCTCTCTGTGTGTTTAATGAAAATAAAGGACCTTCCAGTGACTTGTTACTCTGAGATCCTGCCTCCAAGACTTCTCTGGAGCTGCAGGGGCAGTGCCTGTGTGCAGAGGTGGAGGCAAAAGGAGTCCTGGCACAGCAGCACTGCCAGGGAGCACCAGTGCTTGGTCTTCCCAGAGCTGCTCAGTTCAGCACTGTCCTTCTTAGCTCTTGTGTTGGTGTAAGGCCTGAGTGCTCTTGAGGCTTGCTCACAGTCCTGCTGGGTGGCCGTCCTGTGACTGCAGGCAGGGACAGGCAATGGGCACCTCTGTGACAGAGCTGGCCTCCATAACAGCATTTCCATCATACAAGGTGATCTCCTCAGGGCAGTGCCTGAAGCTTCGGTCTTCTTTCCAAGTGTCTCTCAAGAACATGCCCAGGAAAATGCCCAGGACAGAAAACACCAGTGAATAGCTAAAATGTGTGAGTGTGCAGGGTGGGGGCAAACAGCAGTGTCCTCGCACCACCAGGCTCCTGGGAGAGCCATGAAGAAGCAGCAGAGCAGGCTCTGATCTATTCCCGTGTGCGCTGGACACCCCAGGGAAGCTGCCCCAGGACAATCATCACAGACCTGCACTAGCCTCTCAGCCCACCTCCAAGAGGTCCTGTATCCCTCTATGGAGGGACACCAAATGACTTGTCCAGAAGTCCATGTTTGCATTGTAAAGAGGAGGCCTAAGCACGCACATCGTATGCATGTGGTGAGATGAACCCGAGTGAGCACAAACACAATCATCTGTTCCTGGGGGTGCTGCGAAGGCCTGTGGGACAGCCAGTGTCTTGAGGTCGCTTCACGTTGGGAGTAACATTCCCTGGGAAACCACCTGAATGCAGCACTGGGATGTCCTTCCTTGAACCGAGGTCCCTGTGTCTGTTCCTCATGCTGTGGGGCATCTCAGATGAGTGCAGAGCCGCGCAACACACTGCAGGGCTGAGGTGCCTGCCACCCTCTGGCAGTGGCAACAGGAGGCCAGAAAGACACTGTGACTGCTGCAATGCACTGCCTCTGCGTGTGCAAGGGAAGGACTTGCATCTGAACACCCCTGTGAGTATGCAGAGTGCATGAGGCAAGCTCGAATATGGACACCTCACAGAGCCCCGACACTTCTGAGTGTGACTCCAGGAACAGCCCCCACTGTCCCCATGACGTTTCTCTCACCTGCCTTGGAAAGGCTCATTGCAAATGCCTCTGTCTGCTCTATCACTCTTCCTTGGCTTTCTGGCTTGTGCCTTCAAATGTACAGTAGGAAAGAAGCACACCTGCGGAGCATCTCAACCCTGCAGTCAGAAGGGGTTCTGCAAGCACGAGTGACACTGCCCTTTGGAAGGCGGCATTTCTCACCTTTCAGAAGGCACAGAGCCCATCTAGAGAGTATGAATGCACTCAGAGGCACCTTCCTGTTTCACCTCTCTGAACTGCCTTCACAATTTCTTTAAGCAATTAACAAAGAAACAAATGTTTTCCCATGTAGGTATCACCTCTGCTCACAGCAGCGTTAGTACTATTTTTGGCACCTTTTGCAGGTACAGAGTGCTTCCTGCTGGTGGCCACATCCTACAATCAGCGCTGGGCTCTGTGCCACTGGCTTCTCTCTGCAAGGCTCCTGAACTGGAAGGTCTGTCTCGAGTAGGCAGCTGCACCTTGGCTCGGGGTATTTATGCCATCTACAGGAATCATTTCATTCTTGTCCCAGATACAGGTCTGTGGTCCCAGTGGAGTGGACCACCTCTTCCGTGATTTTGCTGGAGCTCTCCTGCAGTGCCACCGTGACATTCATGCTGTGTGCTTTCATAACCTGCTTTTTAGAGCCAGTCCTCCCCTTCCTGTTCACACGGGCATCCTGTGTGGGCGTCAGAGCTGCCAACCTGGAGCAGCTCTCCCGCCCAGCATGGGCAGAGAGAAGGTCTTCTCCACCTGCTCCTCTCACCTCACCAGTGCCACTGTTTCCTATGACACCCTCGTCATTGTCTGTGTGATGCCCAGAAGAGCCCTCCTGAGATCATTTGACAAACCCCTTTTTCTACACCATCCTCAGGCCCCTGCTCAATACGTTCATCTCCAGCCTGTGGACCAGAAAGGTTTGGGGGGAGGGGGACACTAAGGAAAATGCTCAGAAAAGCTGTCAGCTGCACGTTGGAGTTGTGGGCCTGCAGGAAGAACCTGGGCATTCCTCTGGAGGTGGATACAGAGAGGGCTTTGGGTGTGGGAAGGGGCAGAGAGGTGCTGGTGGAGCTGGCCGGCATTATCATGATACCTCTCTCAAACATCTTGGAAAGGCTAGAGCAATCAGGGAGGTTTCAAGGTCCTCAGAAAAGGCAAATATCAAACCCATCTTCAAGGAGGTCTGGGAGAATCACAGGCTGGTCAGCTTCACCTCAGTCCCTGGGAAGGTGATGGGGCAAGTCCTCCTGAAGCCATCTCCAGGTACTTGAAGGCAAAGAAAAAGATTGCAGAACATGTATGGGAGGGGAAAGTTGGCAATGTTGCGTACCTGGACTTTAACAAGGCCTTAGACATGGTCTGCCGTGATCTCTTTATAGCCAGACTGGTCGTACCTGGACTGAAGAAGTAGGTGATGATGTGAGTGGGAGCTATGCAGGACGATTAGGCCCCGATGTCATCAGTGGTATGGAGTTCTCCTGGCAGCCCGTCATTTTTGGCATTCCTCTGTGACCAGCACTTGGGCCAACACTGCTGAATTATCTTTATTATCTCCCTGTGTGGTGGGATGGAGCGCACCTTCAGCTCCTTTGTAGATGAGGGCAAGTGGAAGGAGAGCCTTTGAAATGCTTCATCTAGGTCACCCTGTGTCCAGCAGAAGAGCTGGATAAGACAATGTTCAGGTCTCTTCCAACATGAGTTATTCTATGGTGCAAGGAATCGTTCTGTTGAAGAGCTCATTGAAGACAGAATAGGCAGAGGAAGGAGAAAAGACAGAGGGGCAGAATTAGAGAGACAAGATATCCCAATATAAATATAGTTCTTCTGAGCAATGTTTGAACCATCGATAAGAACATTTATTTTGATAAGGGGCTGCAGAAGACTATTCACGTAGTGAAAGAGAGCATCATCAGTTTGCTAGTACATACCCTTGGTGCTGTTTAAAAAAAAAAAAAAATTGAAAAAAATAATGAAAATTAATTTAAAAACCTAGCAATGCTGGAAAGGAAGACTTTTTCAGCTCTTCCAAAGAGTTCTTTTCTGCAGAGGTTTCAAGTTTGTCCTAAAATCTACATTCAGGCCTTGCTTCAGTTATCCACACAGAGGTGGTCACTGCCTCCAGGATGCCCTGGGGCAGCTGAAGAAGCCGTGTGGGAAATGCATCCCAGGAGATATGGGAGCCCTTCTGGAGCATGAGCTGGGATGCAGGCAGAGTACCTCAGGGGTGGGGGAGGGCATCACCTGCCACCAGCACTGCTGGGGTGGCTAAGCAGGGACCTCTCCAGCACAGCAGCACACTGTGTCCCCTTGGCTGTTGGCTCTGAGGGCACTTCTGACTGGCCAGCAGTGGGCAGACAGACACTTGGAGGTCTTGAAAGCCCTTACGGTACTGTCCCCAACAAGATGAAAGATTTGGGAAGGTCAGGGGTAGCTGGGACTGGAAGATGGTAGATTTGGGGAAGGGAAGAGGGGCTTGGCCAAAAGAAATGAAAGATTTTGAAGAGGTAAGATGAGTTCAGGTAATGTTGATGCCTCTGCAACACTGACTGTGAAAACATTCATGTTAGGCCTTTACCCTATTTCTAACCAGCAACCTTAAGTCCTAAGCCTGCCCCTAAATGCTACCCCTCATCCTGCAAGGAATCCACTACTCCAGTCCCTCATCTCAAAGTTTACCTCTAAACCAAAGTCCAAACACAGAACCCCTTACCCCTACTCTTACCCTATTGACCACCCCAATCCCTTGCCCATACCTCTAGCATTAAAATGTTGGTCTTAACCCTAGCCCTCACCCCAGGCCCAGACAAAACCCTCATCCACAAAAGTAGGCCATACCCTAAACACCAACCAGACACGCTCAGCAGAACACCAAACCTACAACATAAACCTTTGCCTAATCCCTAACCATGCAAGGTGAGCTGTAGTCCCTAAACCCTAACCTCAACACCTAAGCTCCAAAGCCGTTATTTCCCGTGCTCTAATCCCCTCACCTTCAACCCTTTCCTAACCCTAACTTAAGCAGTTTGGCCCCTTGGGGCAGGAGGGGGATCGTGAAGTCCCAGAACAGTCGCATGGCACTGGAAGAGGCATGTGAGGTGACCTGTATCTGATCAGCTCATAGGCCACAAGGAGGAGATGGGTGGGAATGCTATGGTGCGGTCAGCTGTGCCTCAGGATCTCCTGGGCCAGCAGGAGGCACAAGGCCTTGAAGGTGGCTGTGAGGTCATTTCTGTCTCTGGAGTTGATAGGTAAGTAGCAGGCACATGGCTGGGAAAGGGACTGTCAGCCCTTGACTCATGGCTGGGATATGTGCTTTTAGGCTCACATCTGCCAGTGTCTCTGACAGACCAGCAGAAGGCACGGGGTTGGCAAGTTGATTGTGGGAATCCCTAAGTACCTGGTAGGCCCATGCAGGAAGAGGGCTTGGATAGGGGCTGTCATGTCCTTTCCACCTGAGTACCCGATGGGACAGCAGTGCGCACATGATTTGGTTGTGTCTACTGCACAAGCTGAAAGGCCAGCAGCAGGCACGTGGCTTGGACGATCACGGTGAGGTTACTTCTGTCCAGTCAGCTGGTGCAGCAAGTCTTGCAGATCCCGTCTGTAGAAGGGTTATCCCATTTTGCTTCTGTCATCACTTTCAGTGTTTTCTTAGAAGAAAAAATTCAAGTCATCCTTTCAGTAGAAAGCCCCAAAAGAGGGGGTTCACATGTGAATTCCTTGTTGCAGTGTCAGATAAAAGGAAGGACAAGCAGCTGGCCTAATCACCAGTACCAGGTGGGAGCTTCCTGCAGACTTCTCATTACAATCAAGTTTATCCTGCAACCCAGCAATATGCTCAGCACAACACGGCCTGAAGGCCAAGCTGTACGCGGAGCACAGCACAGCACAGGCCTGGGTCTCCTCAGATTTACCATTACATGGATGACTAACTCCTTGATGTGCAGTGGTCTTTTAGTAAGGATCCCTGAACTGCCCGAGGAAGGACAGGAAGAGGACGAGGCATCTTCTAGGCAGCTGGAGGAAGGGACACAAATTTTGGTAGTCACTGGGGATTTTGAAGACCATGGACCTCTGCTAGAAGGCCTTGTTTAGAGGGAAGGTGGAAGGTGATCCCTGATGTGACATGGGGGGATGCTCTCCTGGACTTGTTTTTCACAAGAAGACAAGGCAGGACTGGTGGAAGATGTGGAGGGCAGCTTTGGCTGAATTGTGAGTGAGGTGGTAGGGTAGAAAACCCTGAGGGAAGTCAGCAAGACACATTGTAGCAGTGCTGAGCAGAGAGGAAGGATCACCTGCACCAACCCTTTGGCAGTGGTCTTCCCAACACAGCCCAGGATGCCTGTGTCCTACAAAGGTGTAAAGCCAGGAGAAGAGAAGAGAAAGCTTTGGGGAGACCTAATAACAGCCTTCCCACATCTTCTTGGGTATCAGCAAGAAAATGGAGCCAGGCTCTTCACTGTTGTGCATGATGGGAGGATGAGGGACACTGGGCATCAGCTGAAACAAGGGAGGAAAATCCTTCTCCCCATCAAGACACTCAAGCACTGAAGCAGATTGCCCAGAGAGCTTGTGTCATCTCCATCCTTGCAGCTTTTCAAGCCCCAAATGAATAAGCTCCTGAGCAACCTGCTCTGAGCCCATCGCTGACCCTGCTGAGAGCAGGAGGTTGGCCTAGAGATCTCTTGAGGTCCCTTCCAGCATGAATGATTCTGTGCTTCCATCCACAACAGATCTTTCCTTTAAGATGGAAGGGAAAGCACTTGGGTTCCCAGTGACCATTGAAGTCAGCCAGAAAGAGGCTTGGTCAGATGATCTGTGGCTTTCTTGTCCCACGCCAGGCATTGTTGCCCAGATGCAGGGCTGCTTGGCAGGTACCCCTCCAAGACCCTCATTATTTCCTTTGCTTCAACTTTTCTTTCCTTTTTCCCTCTTTTCCCACTCACAATTTCTTCCCCTTCACCATCCCAGTACCCTCCCATGTAAACAGCACATCTCTGTATTCCCTTTCCTCCCTGGCCCTGCTTTGGCTTCCTGTGTACCCTCGTTTGGTGATTCTGAGCTTGTCATCATGGGAATTCCTGCCTTGGTCAGCAATTCCATTAAACCAGTACCTCCTTCTATTAGCTGTGTGTCCTGCAGTTCCTCATGCTGTTTTCTTGTCAGAGGCACCACTAAGCTGGTGGGCCATCTGTACGTACACAGCAACAGCTGTGCCAACAGAGCTTCACTCCAGAGGCACCTTGAGAAACACTGGGATCTGGCAACAGAAACCTCAGGAAGTTTTACAAGGAGAAGTTGCACGTGCTTTTTTGGGGTAGAATAAGCCCAAACATGAGGGCAGGCTGGGACCTGAACAGCTCCGGAGTGACCCTGAGAAGAAGGGCGTGGGCACTAAGAGGAACGCCATAGGAGCCAGTGGTACCTGCTCACCATGAAGAAAGCCAGCTGCATAGAGGGCTGCCTTGGTTGGAGCATGGGCACCCAGAGAAGGGAGTTATCATCCCCCTTGTCTCAGCACTGGTGTGGCCACATCTGGACTAGTGTGTCTGGGTGTGGGGCTCCCCGGTCTGGAGGAATGGGAAGGAACTGGAGGGGTTCTAGAGGAGATGTGGCAGGATGGGGTTTGGGGCCTGTGTGGAGAGTCTGAGGGACCTGGGCTTCTTTCGCCTGGTGAAGTGGAGGCTCAGGGCACTATAGTAGTAGCGTGCAACTGCTTGAAGGGTGTTTTCAGAAATGACAGAGCTTTGTTTAGTAGTGGGAAGAGAAGGAAACCTCCACAAAGAACAGCTTGGAAGGTTCAGAGTGGATGTGAGAAAAAGAAATGTCACTGAAAGGGTAGCCTTGTGGTGCAAGAGGTGACCCAGAGGGAGTCTGGATCAGCCCATGGCTTTGTGTTTCAAGGAATGGCCTGTGAGAGTAAAGAGCCATCAGTGAAGGTCTAGAAATGCTGGGGTGAGAGGTAGGTGGGAAAGCAAGAAGGACGTCAGCAGCCTGAAGGGAAAGAGGTGCAGGCATGGGACAGTTGATAGGACCACCCGCAGTAGATCTGGCCAAGGGCTCTAGTGAGGCTGAGAGGACCAACAGGACTGGGGTCTTTGTTGTCTTGCCTATAGCAGTCGCCTCTGCCACCAAGGCTGGTGAGATGGAACTTTAATTTGAGGGTCTCAGGATCTGCCTTCCCAGGGCCTGGGGGTCATGGCTTGGCCTTTCTGCTTCATGAAACAAAGCAAAGGGTTTGCTCAGCGTTACAGGCACCTGCACAAAGCCTTTGCCTACCTGCAATCATGGCCTCCAATTACCTGCTCTAACAAGTCCCTGGGGAGGCTTTGTCAGTAATGGTCCTCAGTGGGGCCCATTAATACTTCAAGGTACTTTGGGTTTAGCCTCGGACTTGGACTTGAGCAGTTTGTTCAGTCTTCTCTCAGTATCTGAGGTTCATGGAATGAGCCCCAAATGCCCTAACGAGCTCTTTATCTTTCTGTAATTTTCTTCAAGTCTTCAAGACTTGTACCGCTAATTGGAGCTGTTTCATAGTGTAGTTAAGGAGGAAGATTTCAAAGTGCACCTAATACAAATTATTTTCTATTTTGAAAGGAATCCTTTATTACTGTTTAAGTTTAGAGAAGAGGTTATAGCAGCATTCTCCAAGTGATAACAATCCAGAGTGTCTCCTCAGGAGGTCTGGACAGGTAGGAGAATCAGTTCCTTAAGTTCTGACACTGTATGGACAACTTTGCTCCTTCCCTCCCAAAGCTCAACATTTCTGACATTGGCCCCCTGGGACTTGCATCGCTGTTCCTTACATCAGACTTCTGCCCTGAAGTCTGCAGCTGGATGCTACAGGTCCTCTGCACCATCTCCCACCTGCTCTCCTTCGAGAACTGGCTGCACATAGGCACAGAAGAATTTTTCCTCCTTGCAATTAAAGAAAAGAAAAGCATGATTGGGTTTCATAAACAGTAAAACACACTGCAACCATATGCTCACTTCAAGCTGTCTCTAATGAGGTTGCCTTTCTACAAGGGATAATCTTATGAGAAATGTTTTAGATAGGTAGATACAAAAAGATAGATAGAACTAAAAGGTTGGCTAAAGAGATGATTAGACTACTGAAAGACAGGCCAAATTTACTCCCTGAAGCTCAAAGCAGCAGCACAGGGTGGGTAGGTGGATACAAAAAGATAGACAAAAACACAATTAAAGAGCTGGCTAAGGAGACAATTGGACTGTTGGTAAGCTTTTAAGAAGGAAGCTTTTACTCCCTGAAGCTCAAAGCAGCTGCATAGGTGAGAGGTATCTGAATGAACAAAGAACAAGGGGAGGAGAAAATTGGAGAAAAATGGGAAGGGCCTTTGCCCAGGCAGTCTGCATCTGCAAAGATGACTTCAGAAATGGCCATTGTATCAGGACAGGTGCAAATATATGAAAGATTAGAGAAACTGAACAGACTGTGTAACAGGCAAAATGGTGGTAACGAAGTCACAGGGGAAGATCGATGTTTCTTTTGAATCTCCCTTTTGACTTGGGATGGGCAGAGGTCTCTTGTGAGTGAGGACAAGGCAATGTTGCACCCATCTTTGAAAGGGGCCCAAGGTGTGACCCTGGGAACCCCAGGCTGTACAAGCTCACTTTGGTGAGGAGTCTGCCATCAATTAGAGTCCTCTTGGGTGACTTCTCTGGGCACCTAAAAGAGAAGAGTGTGCCCAAAAGCAGTCAGCATGGACTTACCAACGGTAAATCCTACTTCAGTAAGGCAGTGGTGACGGTAAGGAAAGCTCTCAGGTTTCCTGTGACCATGGAAGAAAGTCACATGTCAGTACAGTCAGAGCAGCTGCAGCTTTCTTGTCCTGCTCCTGGCTGTGTTGCTCAGATGCAGGGCTACTTGACAGGTATCCCCAAACAGCCCTGATCATTTCCTTTGCTTCACCTGCTTTCGTTTCCTTTTCATTAATTTCCCACCTCTCAAGTGCTACTCTTGAACCAGCCTTAGCCCCTCCCCTGCAAAAAGTCCACCCCTTTTCACCATTTCCCCACTGGCGCTGCCTTTCCTCATTTTTACCCACCTTTGCTGTTTCTGAGGTGGTTATCACAGTGCTTTCTACCTTGATTAGCAACTCCATTGCACTAGTACTCTTTTCTTATCAGCAGTGTCCTGCAGCTGCTTAAGTTACGGTCTTGTTAAAGGCACCATGACTCAGCATGGACATCAGCACATGTACTTTCAGTGCTTGACTGCTGGAGGTTCAGTCCAGAGGGACCTTGACACATCTGGGGATTTGGCCAACAGAAACCTGAAGGTTTAGAAGGAAAAGCTGGAGAACAACTCCATGCAGCAGCACGGGCAGTGACCATACCAGCTAGGGAGTGCCCTGAGGAGAAGGGCCTGCGAGTCATGATGGTTGCCGTAGGAGCCCGTGGGCTTTGCATTTCAAAAGGAAAACGGAGAGACTGGAGAGGGTCCAGAGGAGGTCTGCCAAGATGGAGTGAGGAGCATAAAGCAGGCGGTGTGAGGAGAGTCTGAGGGAACTGGGCCTCTCTAGCCTGCTGAAGTGGAGGCATGGGGCAACCTAGTAAGAGCTTACACCCACCTGGAGAGGTGACAGATCCAAGCTCTCTTTTTGCAGTGGCCAATGAAAGACGCAACAGCCACAAACTGCCTCTTGGTAGGAAAATAGGAAAAATAAAATGGACTAGGAGGAGCATTTCTGTGATCTCCACCTTTGGAATTCTTCTTTGCTCCACAAAGTCACAGCCAGACTGAAGACTGAAATAGAGTCCCCCTGCAGTCTCTTTCCCACCAACCCTTCCAGGAACCTGACCATGTGCCCTAGGAGAAAAGATTAAGGTGGAGGTGAGGGTCTCTACATCATGTGCTCACAGGACAATTCAGGATGGAAGGGAGCTCAGGTGGTCTGTAGTCCAATGCCCAGCTCCAAGCAGGGCCAGCTCTGAGGTCAGCCCAGGTTCCTCAGTGAATGTCAGAATCCAGAGGGAAGGTTTACACATGAAGCTGACATCTAGGCCACCATTACAGAAATGGAGACGCGATCTTTGGCCAGCTCACTGAACACAGCTGTCAGTACACCATGCCTCCTGAGATTCCTGGGAACATCCACCTTCTTGTCCAGAGGAGTGGCTTCCTTAGGCAAGTTTCCTGGCATATCTCCAGAGCATGGGGTGCTTTAGGCTGGAAACAGAACTGAAAGCCTCTGACATGGGTACTATCAACTTCATTGCTAAAGGAGAGGGAGATGGAGGGATCTCAGCATTTCCAGCTTCCTGCAGATTTAAGGCCTCAGCCAAAGGAGGTGAAGACAACAGTTTTGAACTAGCATAGCCTCTAGATCATTTCACTTGTGAAGGCTCTGCTTCAGTCATTGGCACCCAGAAACCTCACCTGCTTTTCATTTCTCTCCTACCAAAATCTGACCAAACGACAGGAGGAAAGGCAGCAGAAAGGCCCTTAGGCCTCTGTGAATCAGCTGGGGTCTGGCACTTGGAGGGCTACGGTGCCATTCCATTGCACATCCCATAGAGAATCAAACTGGGAAGTGAGTCTGCAATTCTGTATCAGTAAGGTCCATGGCCAGGCAAGGCTCTGTCTATGGCTGTAGCTGGAGACCTGTACACCTCCAGCATAGATCCAGCTGGGGCTGAAACTCAGGCCTGGCTTCAATGGTCTCCTGGGCCCATGGACAGAGATGCAGGTAGAGGCCCCAGGTGAGGCTGGTCATGGCCATGAAGGCCCATGGATGCTTTCAGGGCCCTGACATGGGATCCCATGGGATCCCACCTGCCAGTGCCCTCAACAGAACAAATTCTCAGTCCCTGATGTGCAGGGTCTGCTCTCTGCTACTCTCCTTCTCCATTTCCCTGGGGATCTGGGAGACAACCATTTCTTGGTCACTACAGCCAAGGCTGATGCTGCTCTTCACATCCCTGACGAGCCCTTCCTCTTTTGGGAGTATCGGGTCGAGGTGAGCATCAGACTGGATGGCTCAGTTAGAAGCAAGAGAGGGGTTTGCAAGAAGGACAAGGTGCTGCTGAGAAAGTCCCTGGGGGAGGACAGCCTGTGACCCAGCCACACTGTGGACATCATGCTGGTGGCGGACCAGCAAGATACCAGCTCTGCAGAGAAGGACTTTGAGATCCTGGAGGACAACAAGCTGACCATGAGCTTGCACTGCACCCTCGCAGCAAAGGCCAACAGCCTCCTGGGCTGCATTAGGAAAAGCATTGCTGGCAGATGGAGGGAGGTGACCCTTGCCCTCCACTCAGCACTGGCGAGGCCCCATCTGGAGTGCTGTGTCCAGTGCTGGGCTCCTCACTACAATAAAGTTGTTGACCCACAAAAGCAAGTCCAGCAAAGGGTCATAAAGCTGTTTTAAGGGACTGCAGCATCTTTCATAGGAGGAAATGCTGAGAGATGTGGGACCGTTCAGTCTGGAGAAGAAAAGGCTCGGAGGGATCTTATTCATGCATATAAATACCTGATGGGAGGGCATGAAGACCAGGGAGCCAAACTCTTCTCAGTAGTTCCCAGTGACAAAACAAGGGGCGATGGACACAGCTAAAAACACATGAAATGCCATCTGAACCCAAGAAAGCACTTTTTGACTGTGAGGGTGGTCAACCACTGGAACAGGATGCCCAGAGAGGTTGTGGAGTCTCCATCCATGGAGATATTCTCAACCCAGCTAGGCAAGGTGCTCAGCAACCTGCTCTAGCTGACCCTGCCTCAGCTGGGGGGTTGAACTACAGGATCTCCAGAGGTCCCTTCCAATATCAACATTTCCATGATTCTGTGAGTATGAAGGAGAAAAGTAAGAGAGAAAGAAAGGAACAACACAGCCTTGACTGCAAATACGGTGGGATGCCATGAAGAGGACCCAAGCTGGAGCAGGGGAGAAATGTGAAGAGGAAGGAGCAGGAGAGATGTTCTGTAGTGACTGTTAACCACCTCTTCACCCCTACTCCTCGTGGTGTTGGTGTAGGTAGAAGAACTGGGAACAATGGAGTGATTTGAGCCTGGGGGAAAGTGTGAGGGGAATGGTCTTTAATATTTTTGACATTGTTTCTCACAATCTGAATCTTTATATACTTGGCAACAAATGAATTTGATCTTCCCTAAGTCAACGGGTCTTTGCCCATGATGGTAATTGGTAACTGATCTCCTTTACTTTATCCAGGATTTATTCCATCTTATTTTTTCCCTTTGTCCTGCTGAGGCAGGGGATTGAGTGAGCAACTGGGTGGGTGTCTGGCTGCTGGCCAAGGTTAACCCACTACAGAAGCACCACATCAGGACTGCTGCATGCAGCATGGGGCTTCCCAGCAGAAGAAAGACCCTGACAGACTGGAGCAAGTCCTGCAGAGGCCAGAAGGGTGGCTGGGACCTGGAGCACATTATGGACAAGGAGAGGCTGAGAGAGAGGGGTTCCTTAGAAATCATTCAGAACAAAGCACAGGAGCAAGAACCCACTCCAGTTGGTGGGATCTCAATCAATGGAGATTTTCAGTATTTGTTGAGACAAGGCCATGAGCACCTGTTCAAGCTGGATCTGTCTGAGAATGGGCTTGGCTGAGCGACCAGCTGTGGCAAGAGCTATGGAGCTTGTGTGCAATAAGTGTCAGTAGGAAACTGCTTCCCTTTTTCTTAATACTGGTGCTGGAGTTGGGTATCACTGAGCCCCAGAGGAGGACAGAAATGACCATCAAGCAAAATTCCCTTCTCAGGGCTGGGGTGTATGAACAGAGATGGAAATGGCCGGTGTGTGGCACTGTTCTGGGACAGTTTTCCCAGGGCAGCTTCCCTGGGGTGTCCAGGGAACATGGCACAGACCTGGCCCCTCTCTTCTGCACCTTCGGTGACTTGCTTCCTTCACCATGATGCCTGACTCTGCACTGGCAGCACCCTGCTGGCTGCCCCCACCCTGCACACTCACACAGCTTAGGTCTACAATGGTGCTTTCCTCTCCTGGGCACTTCCCAGCCCAGCCCAGCCCCTCCCCACCTCTCCCCCCCTCCCCTGCCCTCTCCCCAGCCCAGCCCAGCAGCCCAGCCTCGGCTGGCCCCATGGCAGTGCCCACCACAGGGTGCTGCAGAGCTCTGGGCACTCACCCCACAGCCCCAGTCCCTCTGAAGGGCACAGCAACTGCTGGGGAGAAGAGAGGGGGGCTTCAGGCTCCGCATCAGCCCCAATGCTGATGCTGGCCCCAAGGGCACAAGGAAACAGAGACTAGGCGCTCTCTGGCTCTCCTGAATTCATATTGTACGTGACGCCCAACGTTGATTGAATTTTCCCCCTCCTCTGCTCCCACCAGCTCCAATCCCCAGGACGGCATGAGAGTCCTGGCGCTTCTCAGGCAGCTCCTGCATCTCTCCACTCTCCCTGCCCTCTGCCTGCTGGGCTCCTACTGACTCCCATGGCAGAGTCCTTGTTTTGCATACCTCAGTTTAATCATAGAATCATAGGATTGTTAAGGTTGGAAAGGACCCCAGAGATCATCGAGTCCAACCTCTTAACCTCACTGCCTGGTCCACCTCTAAGCCATGTCCCTAAGCACCACATCCACATGTTTTTTGAATACTTCCAGGGACTGTGATTGTACCACTTCCCTGGGCAGTCTGTTCCAATGCCTACCCACTCTCTCTGGGAAGGTATTTTTCCTAATACCGCATCTAAATCTCCCCTGGCACAACTTGACCCCATTTCCTCTTATCCTATGACTTGTTACTTGGGAGAAGAGACCGAGCCCCATCTCACTACAACCTCCTTTCAGGCAGTTGTAGAGAGCAATAAGGTCTCCCCTCAGCCTCCTCTTCTCCAAACTAAACAACCCCTACTCCCTTCAGCTGCTCCTCGTAAGACTTGTGCTCTAGACACTTCAACAGCTTCAATAGCTTCATGTTTTGCTTTTGGGGGGGGTTCAAATCTGAGGGCCTTTCACCTTCTGAGCCTCCATTCATTTCAACTCCAGGGCACGTGGTGGGTCCCCATCCTCTCCTCTCCTCACCCCTCCAAATTCATTTCCAGAGAGTCTGGTATATGCCATCAGTCCTATCATACGTGAAGAAACCTGATGAGAGAATGGGAGCTCATGGACCATCTGCCCTGCCACTGGACACCAAGAAGAGAGCTTTTAAATCCAGAGCATTTGATCCAGTGGAACCCAATAGTACCATGAGCTTAACTCCCAAACCACTGAGAACACAAGGAGGTCTGACTCTTTAAAAGACAAATTCCTTGGACATTTTCTTGGCAGCAGCGTTGGAGGAAGAGCCCAGCCTTCAGGCACTGGACCTGGCAGATTCTGTTTTATTGAAGAGCTGCTATTGTACATGCCACATAGCACACAGTGTTGTGCAACAGTCAGACACAATAAGATCAAGCCTCAAGACAAGGAGTATAAGCCCAGAAAATTATCTATAAGCAGGATTATTGCGAGAGAAGAAAACAGACTCCTGGCCTAAGAAAGACTCTGGGAAATGTGATGAGAAGGGAAGGCAGGTTATTCTCAATGAAACAGCGGCCATTGGGTCATTTTCCATAGGGCATCCTTGAGCTCCTGGTTCCTCATGCTGTAGATGAGGGGGTTCACTGCTGGAGGCACCACAGAGTACAGAACTGCCACCACTAAGTCAAGAACTGGGGAGGAGATGAAGGAGGACTTCAAGTAGGCAAACATGGCAGTGCTGACAAACAGGGAGACCACGGCCAGGTGAGGGAGGCACGTGGAAAAGGCTTTGTGCCGTCCCTGCTCAGAGGGGATCCTCAGCACGGCCCTGAGGATCTGCACATAGGACACCACAATGAATACAAAACACCCATATCCTAAACAGGCACTAACCACAAGGACCCCAACTTCCCCGAGGTAGGCACCTGAGCAGGAGAGCTTGAGGATCTGGGGGATTTCACAGAAGAACTGGTCCAGGACATTGCCTTGGCAGAGGGGTAGCAAAAATGTGTTGGCAGTGTGCAAGAGAGCATTAAGAAATCCAGTGCCCCAGGCAGCTGCTGCCATGTGGACACAAGCTCTGCTGCCCAGCAGGGTCCCGTAGTGCAGGGGTTTGCAGATGGCCACGTAGCGGTCGTAGGCCATGACAGTGAGAAGAAAATACTCTCCTCCAACGAAGAAGAGAAAGAAAAAGACCTGTGCAGCACATCCCAAGTAGGAGATGGCCCTGGTGTCCCACAGGGCATTGGCCATGGCTTTGGGGAGAGTGGTGGAGATGGAGCCCAGGTCAAGGAGGGAGAGGTTGAGGAGGAAGAAGTACATGGGGGTGTGGAGGCGGTGGTCGCAGGCTATGGCGGTGATGATGAGGCCGTTGCCCAGGAGGGCAGCCAGGTAGATGGCCAGGAAGAGGCAGAAGTGCAAGAGCTGCATCTCCCATGTGTCTGCGAATGCCAGGAGGAGGAACTCGTTCGTGGAGCTGCTATTGGACATCTGCTGCTTCTGGGCATGGAAACTGCCAAAGGAGAGAAAAGAGGAAAATTCAGAGAAGCTTCTCTGAGCCAAATTTCATTCATTCATTGTGCAATACCTAAGGGTGTTTTTCTTTCCTGGGGGGGCTGTTACACAGCTCCGAGGCTTCAGCTCTGGTTTGTGCTGGCTGAGTGTGCTGTGCAGAGCCGTGCCCTCTCCCCAGGGGCTCCGGAAGGGTCAGCCCTGCTTTACAGCAATGACCCACGGAGGCAGCAACAGCCCAGGGTGTTTGGAGGGAGGCTTCCTGGGGAGGAGTTCCCTGTGCTGCACTAGAGCGGAGGGCAAAAAGCCCAGAAGGACGCTTTCTTCCCCAGAGGAAGGTGGGAGATGAGGCGCAGCAAATATGTTGTGTTATACTGTGTTTTAGTATTCAGACACCCCCATCCCACTTGGGAAATGGCCTTGGAAGGGCTGAAATTCCCCCGTTGCCCCGTTGCTCTCAGTGCAAACCTCTGTTAGTACTCCCATGCAGGAGGGCTGCTCTGTCCATCAGCCTGGTGCCCAGCTGCTCTGGGCTTGCACCGCTCTCAGCTGCAGGACGACTGCACCCAGACGTTGCTCTGGAAAAGACACTGGACTGTCCTGGGAGCAGAGGGGTCCTGTTCCAGGTGCAGAGTTCAAAACACCTCTCCTTTCCAGCACAGCTCTGCAGAGTATGAGGAAGAGGACAGGGCAAGGATGCTGATTGGCATGGGCAGATCGGGTGCTCTCAGACATCTCCTAGGTCCTACAGGAGAGCTGTGCCCTTCTGGAGGGATGCTCACAGCCCCGCAGGACTCCCTGTCCAGCATAATCAGGTGTCTTACGGTGCTGTCTGCTAAGGGAAGCAGTGCCTCATTGCCCAAGCACTGAGTGCAGTGTCTGGAGCCTGGAAAATGAAGAGAGGGCTTGGGCACCTTGGTCCCATGGAAACACCTCCAGGGCAGCGCCCTCCAGGTCAGGGCCAGAGCAGGCACTCCACACCCCCACCCCTTGCCCCACACCACCACTGTTACTGCCAGGGACCCCACGAGCAGGAAGAAGAGCAGCACAAGCAGGGGCAGGAACAAAGAAGAACGCTGTGACTCTCCTCCTAAGGGAAGCAAGGAGAGGAGAGGCGGCCGGGCACTCAGGAAAGCCTTCTCCTTACCCAGCAGAGCACAGCACCTCCCAGTTAGCAAAAGCCCAGGGCAGTCGCTCTCAGCCCCTTTGCCCTGCAGAGGGAAGCAGCCACGTGTCAGGAGAGATGCCCCTCTGCTGTGCCAGAGCTCTGGCTGCAGAGGAGGCAACTCCTGCCCTGGACCACACAGCCTTGAGGGCAGAGGCTGTGCTGGGTGGGAGACGAGAGCAGGGGTCTTGCGCAGAGGAAGGTGTCTGCATTGGAGGGCATGACAGGGAGCTTCCCAAATTCTGCCTCCCATGCCATTTGGGGTTGGAGGTTCCTACAGCTCTCTGCCCATGTCTCTGCTGCCTGGAGCTATCCCTGCTGGGAACTGTTTCTCTGCCCTCCAGTTTTTCCCTGTCAGGGATCACCCACCCCATCACCCACTCCTGTCTGCTCAGCTCTGACCTGATGAAACCTCCCGGTTCCAGCCACTCTCTAGAGGTACTCCCCGCTTGCAGGCAGTGAGGAGCAGGTCAGACAAACCCTGCTGAGGCCAGCAAAGGTGATGCTGGTGCTCTCTGGAGGTAGAGGAGGGGATGGAAGCAGTTGCCTTGGCTCCTACCAGACCTACTGATCTCTCAGGGTGGCAGCTCAGGACTCTCAGGCTCCCTCGCCAAAGGCAACAGCGCCTTTTCCCTTTGTCCTGAAACAGCAGGAAACTGGAAGCACAGCCTCAGGAAAGCTCTTTAGCTGTAAGGTATCCCCTGCCTTGCTCTTCCTCTGCAAGAGTGCCCTCTGAAATGCCCTGGGCAGCTCTGGCTGCACACCCTGCCTTCACCCCTTCCCCCTTGTCTAACATGAGCCCCTGGGCTGGGAGGCCTCCTGACAGACCCTGGAGGCTGGAGGCTATGAACGCTTTCGGAGACCCTTCCCGCAACGGCAGCTGCATTGCCCTGCACCAAGAGACTTCCCGTGTCAAGGGCTGGAAAGGTTTCTTCCCTTGCAGCTCTCCTCTCTCCTCCCACTCCAGCCTGCCTTTAATCTCGCTCTGCCCTACTCCTTTGCCCAGAGCCCTGCTGCGCTTGGCAGAGGAGTTGCTCCTTGGCAGAGCTGTCTCTCTGCACTGCTGCCTGCTTCCCAGGAGCTCCCTCCACCCCAGGAGCCTGTCTCAGCCCCGGAGGAGGGCACCTGCCCAAGACGTCACTTTCTCTGCCCCCCACCCCACTCGGCGCTCCCTCCAGGTCTCCCTGCGGCTCTCCAGGAACCTGGTTGCAGCAATGTCCTTTCTGCTCTCCCAGACACAGTTAGGTCTGAGAATCCCCCTGCCTTGGCCCATCATGAGGCAGGACACCTGGACACTGCCAGGGAGGCATCTCCTTTAGCCATGCTGAGGGAAGACAATCAGCTGAGGCAATGGAGGCATCTCATGCTGGATTTGTAGTGCTGGGGCTGGAAGGGACCTCAGCTCCCTCCCAGGCCTGCCACAAACCCCCAGGAGGTGCGATTCCCCTTGCTTCGGTCATGGCGCCTGTTACAAATAGGCACCTGCACTCCTTTTCTGTGGTCTCACTGTCAGAGATGGAGACCAGGAGTTGACACACAAGCCCCTGGTGACATTTGAGGTGCCAGATGTAGTCCACGGTAGACGGAGCAGTACTGAGAGACTGGGAAACATCTGGGGGCATCATCCTGCGGCCTGGTGAGGATGCCAGCTGAAATGACGGCAGATGCCCACATTTAGGACATCGCCACCTCTCCCTACTCACGCTGTTCAGGGCCGCCCATAGAGGTGTTCAGCTGACCACATGGAGTTCTGTGCCCGAGGGAGAGTGATGTCACTCTCTTTCTCCCGTCTTTACCTGTATTGACGAGCTGTGCACTGGCTGTAACAAGAGTTGTCTCACACATCCCCACGGAGCCCGACCTAATGGAGGGCAGCTGCTCACTGAATGGCCAAATACAGGCCTGTAGGGCTCTGTGAGACGCCAAGGCTCTCCACCAAAACTGCCTGTGGCTGGTGGGGACAGCACAGGACCTGCAGGAAAGCCACGTCCCCTCAGAGTGGGTGTGTGACAGACACCCCAGGCGGCATCTCCGATTCCTTTGGTGCTTGTGTGCAAGTGACTGATCCCCACCCCTGCAGTGAGGCCAGCTCTGTCCCATCTCTCTCCGGTAGATGCAAGGCACTGCATGAATTGGAAGCACGTTGCACTGGGGTCTCCACCTGCGGGCCTACGTTCTCAACATCTTCTGGTTCTCCTCTCCCCCATCCTTTACTCACCCTCTTGATGAGACACTCTTCAAAGAGTCCAATGAATCTGGAGGTCAACAGGTTGGGTGAGCCCTTGTGGCTGAGGATCGGAGGAGAGGCCAGTTTGGGCAACATCGTGGCGGGAAATGAAGAACCTGCAATCAAGGGGAGGAGGTGGACAAGCTCTTACTTAAGCAACTCAAGGAAGTCTCCAGATCAGTGACCTGGGGCTCTTTCTGGGGGCTTTAATGACCCTGACATTCATTGGAGGGGGAAGACAGCACTGTGAAAACAGACCAATAGGTTTCTGGAGGATGTTGGAGCAATTTCTTAGGAAAGCCACCAGCTGGACCAACATAGACGATGCTCACCTGGCTCAGGTCCTTGCAAACCATGAAGAGCTGGTGAGGGACGTGAAAACCAGTGTCATCCTTGGCTGTAGTGACCATGAAATAGGGGGGTGCAGCTCTTGAGCAGCCTGAGGAAGGAGAGGAGCAGAGTGCAGGTGTCAGACCTCAGAGGGGAAGACTTTGGCCTGTTCAGGGGGCTTTCAGTGGGGGATCCCATGGGCAGCAGTGAGGGGCAGCACAACTCAGTACAGATGGTCTTTAAAGCCAGAATTGCCCACAAAGAGCAGTGGTGAGTCAATAGCTGATGAGACCAGCTTGGGTGAAGTGGAAACTCCTGAGGAAGCTCCATAGTTAGTAGAAGCAGAGAGGAGAGGCAGATGCAGAGGCTCACTTGAGAGGGAGGAATTTAGAAATGGGCTTTAGGAAACCCACAGCTTCCCTAGAGATGACCCTTGCCGGGGAGTCCAAGGATAAAACTAAACTAAAACTGAACCAAATATTCTTCCTCATAGGTGGAGAAAGGGCGATGGGGCCATCATGCAGTCCCCCATACCTACGGAATGGGGAACGTTCCCAGCCCTTAGGAAAAACTCTTCCCTCTCTCTCTCATGACCTGTATAGTGTTTGTGCTTGAGAAAACCCTCATCATCATGCACGTGGTGGCAAACCAGCATCCACACACCCCCATGGGCTTCTTCTTGGGCCATTTGTCTTCCCTGGAGATCTTCTAGAGACCCACCACCCTGCCCCAGCTGATGGCCAGCTGCATGACTGGGGACAGCACCATCTCTGCTCATCACGGTGTTGGTATTGTTTCCTGCACCTTTTGCATGTACCGAGTGTTTACTACCCGTGATCACATCCTACGATCAGTACTGAGCTGTGTGCCACGCCCTGCTCTCTACAAGACTCATGAACCGGCAGGTCTGTCTCCAGAGGGCAGCTGCCCCTTTGCTAGGGGCATTTCTGGTGAGTGGTGAGTACATAGCTGACAAGACCAGCTTGGGTGAAGAGGGAGCTCATGAGGAAGCTCCATAGGTAGTAGAAGCAGAGAGGAGGTGGATGCAGAGACTCACTTCAGATGGAGGAATTTAGAAATAGCCATGGCTTTAGGAAACCCACAGCTTCCCTAGAGATGGCCCTTGCAAGGGAGTCCAAGGTACCCGAACTGCTTCAGTACAGTTACTGCTTCAGTAACAGTTACAGAAGAAACACAGATAACGTGGGGCCACTCCTGAATTCAGTGAGAGCAGATGCAGAGGTCTGACATACTCCGCGTCCTCTTTGTCTCAGTCTTTCCCAGCAAGGTCTTCAAGGCCTTTGTACCTCCAGGCAGCACCCAAGGACAACCCTCATCATCATCTCTGAAAGGTCAAGGAGATCAGGGAACTCCCTGAAGACTGACAAATGGCAAATGATGCAAGCATCTATGAAAAAGTCCCAGCAGATGAGCTGGGGCACTAAAGGCTGCTTAGGCTCACTTTGGTTGAGGAGTGTGTCCCTTGGCATGTCTTCTTGGATCCCACGTTTGGGCAGTGCTTTCTGCATGGTGGAATAAGTTGACGGGTGAAGAAGTGATTGGCTGGTTGGGCTTGGAGGGACATGGTGAACTGCAAACTAAGCAAATAGAAAAGTAAAAGAAATATGAACAAAGGAAGCAAAAGATATGTCTTGTTGTACTTTGTGGATATTAAAATTCCTTAGGCCCTTCTCCTCCCTCTTGATTTCTTTCAAAATATTTGTCCTGTGGTGGGGCAGGAGGCCTGGTTTGGTTTGGTTTGGGTTTCTTTTCTCTTTTTTTTTAATGAAGAACAATTTGGGGAATTAGGGTGGATTGAGTTCCAGGAGCACAGATGCCTGGTGTCCCCCTCCTCCATCTGCAGTTTCCGTTGGAGGGTCCCCGTCTCCCACGGCCCCTTGCGGTCACTCCCAGTCCCGGGTGAGGGTATCAGGCCCACCAGGACCTCCTGAAGTGGCACTGGAGGCTTCTGGTCAGGAACCGAGCTCAGCCTGCAAAGATGAGGACGTGGGCTCTACATTTACATAGGACGGGCACATTTTCATCCGCTGAAATGTTTGAATACTTTTAATAGAGAGTGAATATTTATCCAGTGTTGCCATCATGGAACTTTCCAGGATGTGCACTGCTCTCAGGAGCAGAAACCTGCATCTTCCCAGCACTTGCTCTGTCCAGTATGGAGTCTATGGCATCTCACTGATCTTTTAGGTAGTTCCACATGTCCTGATTCAACTGACCATTTCTCAAGTCATCTTCTCAGCAGACTCTCTGCACATAGGCCTTTTCCAGTCTCCATCCATCCTCCCGGTACTCTCCATTCACTCAGAGCCCTCCCCAAGCGCTGTTGGAGCTTCAGGCACTTTAAAGCTTGCTGCTCCCATCACCTGGCTGTCAACTCCCTCATTGCCTTTCTCTCTGTCCTTCCCTATGAATCTCCCTGAAGATTTCCCACTCAAAAGTAGAGTAGTGGAATTTAGCGGAGGCAACTTGGACTTACTAGACAGCTGAGGAATGCATTTTATTCTCTACTGAACTACTTTTCCCCTTTTTTTACTTATTTTTGGTTTTGTTCTTGTTAATGAAGAGAAATGCTGGGTCTGTGTGCAGCCACTTCCCCAAGGAAAGCAGATGGGAATCGATGCGGAGACATTCAGCTCCAACCTGAGTGGGAAAAGCTTCGATGTTAACAGGAGTGATGCCTCAGGTGACTGGTGAGAGGAAAGGCAGATGGGCAAGGGGGATTGAAGAGTGTCTCTGGAGTGTCTGACAGAAAGGGTCTTGCTTTTCCTACGTATTCCTATTTCATCATGAGACAGCCTGGATCAATACGAGGTGGAGATTGTTGAGATTTTTTATTCTGTAAGCAGGAACATAAAGTAAACTGGAAAAAACTGGATTAAAATCTGCAAGATTCTGAGGGTGTCAGTGGGCCCCCGAGGGCCGTCACCGATGAAGCCATGAAGGGAAGCACGGGTGGAGGTACCCGTCCCTGGGGGCTGCCTTTAACTGGCGAGAGGTCAGCACCGGTTACAGGTGACCAAGGCAACATGCAGGTGGCTCTGCTGCCCCGTGAGCCCTTGATGTGTTTCATCAAGAAGGACGAGCAAGCTCTGATCCCTGGGCCCTGGGAAGGGAGATCCTTTTCCTCATGCGTTGCTCAGGGCTCTTCATGGAGCAGTGTGATGTGGGGGTGTGTGATGACGAGTGCAGGATGACCCTAGGACTGCCTGAGCTCTGCGGGGGATGAGGAGGCCCCAAGTCCGTGGGGCTGTAAGGACATGGTGTCCCCTCGTGGCTCTTGGTGGCAGTGACAATATTGAGAGGTGAGAGGAGAGAGATCTTGGCTGTGTTGGGGAGGTCCCAGCCCCACCACAGGCTCTCCCATGCTGTCCCATACCTGCAGTAGTTCTCCTGCAGACTTTGGCCACTTCCCTGCTTCCCCACCTCACTTTCCAAATGTCTTTCTGTGCTCCCTGCCTTTTCCTTCTGTTGTGGTTTAGCCCCAGTTTGCAACCAAGCGCCACAAAGCTGCTTGCTCACCCTTTCCCCTGCCCCGGTGGGATGTGGGAGAGAATCTGAAGAGCAAAAGGAAGAAAACTCATGGGTTGAGAAAAGAGCAGTTTAATAATTGAAATAAAATCACCTAAAATAATAATAATAGTAGTAATAATCATATCATCATCAACAACAACAATAATAACAGTAATAATAATGATAATGATAATAAATTGTAATGAAAAGGAAAACAACAAAAGAGAGGGAGAGGAAGAAAACCTAGGAAAAACAAGTGATGCAACCGCTTACCACCTGCCGACCAACGCCCAGCCAGTCTCCGATCACTACCCCCCAGCCAGCTCCCCCCAGCTTACACACTAAGCATGATGTCCTATGGCATGGAATAGCCCTTTGGCTGGTTTGGATCAGCCCCCTTGGCTCTGCCCCCTCCCAGCTTCTTGTGCACCTGGCAAAGCATGGGAAGCTGAAAAGTCCTTGACTGGTGTAAGCACCACGTTGGAACAACTAAAATATCAGGGTGTTATCAACATTAGTCTCAGACCAAAGCCAAAACACAGCACTCTACCAGCTACCAGGAAGAAAATTAACTCTATCCCAGCCGAAACCAGACGTGCAGTCGGAAGGGGTTCTGCAAGCAGGAGTGACATTGCCCTCGAGAAGAAGGCCTTTTTTCACCTTTCACAAGGCACAGAGCACATCTGGGGAACATCAATGCACTTGGTGGCACACACACTTCCAAGTTTCATCTCTCTGAACTTCCTTCACAATGTAACACAAAGCAACTAACAAAGAAACCAGTGTTCTTCCTTGTAGGGGTCCTACAAGGAGAGAGGGAACAAAAACACCTAAAAGCTTCTGTGGAGAAAGGGCAATGAGAAAATCAGACATCATTGATGGAGCTTCCCTTCCTGCAAATGGGGAATGTCCCCAGCTCTTAGACAAATCTCTTCCTCCTCTCTCTCTCTCAGGACCTGCCCCAGGATTGTGGTTGGGAACACCCTCATCCTTATGCTGGGGGTGCAACACTTGAACACTTGCTACAGCTCCTCCACCACGCCCCAGCTGCTGGCCAACTCCCTGACTGAGGACAGCACCATCTCTGCTCTCAGCAGGGTTAGTACTATTTGCTGCACCTTTTGCAGGTACTGAATTTTTCCTGCTGGTGGCCACTTCCTATGATCAGTACTGGGCTGTATGCCACCCACTTCTCTCTTCACAAGACTCATGAACTGGCAGGTCTGTCTCAAGTAGGCAGCTACACCTTTACTAGGGCGATTTGTGTCATCTACAGTAATCCCTTCATTCTTGTCCCAGACACACTTCTGTGTCCCCAGTGGCATGGACCACCTCTTCTGCGATTTCACTGGAGCTCTCTTGCAGTGACACTGACTTCATTCTCTCTGCTTTCATAACCTGCTTTTTAGAGCCAGTCCTCCCCTTCTTGTTCACGCTGGTATCCTGGGTGTGCATCAGAGCTTCCGCCCTGGGGTGGCTCTCCCATCTCCCAGCGTGGGCAGGCAGAAGGCCTCCTCCATCTGCTCTTCCCCCCTATCTAGTGTCACTGTTTTCTGCAGCACCTTCATTCTTGTCTGCGTGTGCCCAGAACAACCCTCCTGAGATACAGTTTGACAAAGCCCTTTTTCTACACCATCCTCAGGTGCCCTCATCTACAGCCTGAGGACCAGAAAGCTTGGGGGCAGGGGAGCACTGGCAAAAATGCTCAGGAAAGCTGTGAGCAGCACAGAGAGCCCATGGAAGTTTTGTGCCTGCAAGAAGAAATCACTTCTGGGTCTCTTCTGAACAGACTCTGAAGAGCTGGACAGGAGTGGGCTGCATGCAAGGCACTCTTCTGGAAGTGTGGGATAGAGAGAAGGTTTCTGGTGTGGGAAGGAGTCAAGAGGTGTTGGTGGAGCTGGCCAGTGTCAACAGGAGAACTCTCTCAAACATCTCGGAAATGCCAGAGCCATCAGGGAGGTTCCAAGGTCCTTGGAAAAAGAAAATATCGAACCCACCTTCAGGAAGGGCAAGAAGGAGGTCTGGGAGAATTACAGGCTGGTCAGCTTCACCTCAGTCCCTGGGAAGGTGATGGGGCAAGTCCTCCTGCAGCCATCTCCAGGTATTGAAGGCAAAGAAAAACATTGCTGAACCTATATGGGCGGGGAAATTAGGTGATGTTGTGTCCCTGGACTTTAACAAGGCCTCAGACGTGGTCTCCCATGATCTTCTTATAGCCAGATTGGTCGCACCTGGACTGAAGAAGTAGATGATGATGCGCGTGGTGGTTATGCTGGATGAACAGGCCCACATGACATCAGTGGCACAGAGTCCTCCTGGCAGCCCATCACTTTTGGCATTCCTCTGTGACCAGCACTTGGGCCAACACCGCTGAACATCTTTATTATCTCCCTGTATGGTGGGATGGAGCGCACCTTCAGCTCCTTTATAGAAGATGGCAAGCTGAGGGGAGCCTTTGAGATATCTCCCGTCTTGAGCAGGAGAGTCAGACAAGACAATGTTCAGGTCTCTTCCAACATGAGTTATTCAGTCATTCAAAGAGACTTTCCCTTGCAGAGCTCATTGAAGACAGAATAGGCAGAGGAAGGAGAAAAGACAGAGGGGCAGAATTAGAGAGACAAGATATCCCAATATAAATATGGTTCTTCTGAGCAATGTTTCTCCATTTGAACTATCAATGCAGGACCCGGCACTTAGCCTTGTTGAACCTCATACAGTTGGCCCCAGCCCATCGGTACAGCCTGTCCAGGTCCCTCTGCAAGGCCTTTCTACCGTCCAGGAGATCGACACTTCCACCCAACTTGGTGTCATCTGAAAACTTACTGAGGGTGCACTCGATCCCCTCATCCAGATCATTAGTGAAGATATTGAACAGGTCCGGCCCCAGTACTGAGCCCTGGGGAACACCACTCGTGACCAGACGCCAACTGGATTTGACTCCATTCACCACCACTCTCTGGGCTCAGCCGTCCAGCCAGTTTTTAACCCAGCGTAGAGTGCACCCATCCAAGTCGTGTGCAGCCAGCTTCTCCAGGAGAATGCTGTGGGAGACTGTGTCAAAGCCCTTACTAAAGTCCAAGTAAACAACATGCACAGCCTCCCCCTCATCCACTAAGCGGGTCACCTTGTCATAGAAGGAGACCAGGTTAGTGAAACAGGATCTCCCCTTCATAAACCCATGCTGGCTGGGTCTGATCCCTCGGTTGTCCCACACTTGCTGCATCATGGCACTCAAGATGATCTGCTCCATGACCTTCCCCGGCACCGAGGTCAGGCTGACAGGCCTGTAGTTCCCTGGATCCTCCTTCCAACCCTTCTTGTAGAGGGGCGCCACGTTTGCTAGTTTCCAGTCATCCGGGACCTCCCCGGTTGACCAGGACTGCTGCTAAATAATGGAGAGTAGCTTCTTGAAGATGAAAGTTTTGGGGAGGTCAGGGGTAGCTGGGACTGGAAGATGGGAGATTTGGGGGAGGGAAGAGGGGCTTGACCAAAAGAAATGAAAGATTTTGAAGAGGTAAGATGAGTTCAGGTAGTTTTGATGCCTCTGCAAAACGGACTGTAAAAACATTCATGTTAGACCTTTACCCTATTTCTAACCAGCAACCTTAAGTCCTAACCCTGCCCCTAAATGCTACCCCTCATCCTGCAAGGAATCCACTATTCTAATCCCTCATCTCAAAGTTTACCTCTAAACCAAAGTCCAAACACAGAACCCCTTACCCGTACTCTTACCCTATTGATCATCCTAATCCCTTGCCCATACCTCCAGCATTAAAATGTTGGCCTTAACCCTAGCCCTCACCCCAGGCCCAAACAAAACCCTCATCCACAAAGGTAGCCCCTACCCTAAACACCAACCAGACACGCTCAGCAGAACACCAAACCTACCCTATAAACCTTTGCCTAATCCCTAACCATGCAAGGTGAGCTGTAGTCCCTAAACCCTAACCTCAACACCTAAGCTCCAAAGCCATTATTTCCCATGCTCTAATCCCCTCACCTTCAACCCTTTCCTAACCCTAACTTAAGCAGTTTGGCCCCTTGGGGCAGGAGGAGAATCGTGAGGTCCCAGAACAGTCGCATGGCACAGGAAGAGGAATGTGAGGTGACCTGTATCTGATCAGCTCATAGGCCACAAGGAGGAGATGGGTGGGAATGCTATGGTGAGGTCAGCTGTGCTTCAGGATCTCATGGGTCGGCAGGAGGCACAAGGCTGTGAAGGTGGCTGTGAGGTCATTTCTGTCTCTGGAGTTGATAGGGCAGCAGCAGGAACATGGCTGGGAACGGGACTGTGAGGTCACCTCTTTCTGAAGCAGCTGATAGGTCAGCCCTTGACTCATGGCTGGGGTACGTGCTTTTAGGCTCACATCTGCCAGTGTCTCCGACAGAGCAGCAGAAGGCACGGGGTTGGCAAGTTGATTGTGGGAATCCCTAAGTACCTGGTAGGCCCATGCAGGAAGAGGGCTTGGATAGGGGCTGTCATGTCCTTTCCACCTGAGTACCCAATGGGACAGCAGTGTGCACATAATTTGGTTGTGTCTACTGCACAAGCTGAAAGGCCAGCAGCAGGCACGTGGCTTGGACGATCACGGTGAGGTTACTTCTGTCCAGTCAGCTGGTGCAGCAAGTCTTGCAGATCTCGTCTGTAGAAGGGTTATCCCATTTTGCTTCTGTCATCACTTTCAGTGTTTTCTTAGAAGAAAAAATTCAAGTCATCCTTTCAGTAGAAAGCCCCAAAAGAGGGGGTTCACATGTGAATTCCTTGTTGCAGTGTCAGATAAAAGGAAGGACAAGCAGGTGGCCTAATCACCGGCACCAGGTGGGAGCTTCCTGCAGACTTCTCATTACAGTCAAGTTTATCCTGCAACCCAGCAATATGCTCAGCACAACACGGCCTGAAGGCCAAGCTGTACGCGGAGCACAGCACAGCGCAGGCCTGGGTCTACTCAGATTTACTAGTACATAGATGACTAACTCCTTGATGTGCAGTGGTCTTTTAGTAAGGATCCCTGAACTGCCTGAGGAAGGTCAGGAAGAGGACGAGGTGTCCTCTAGGCAGCTGGGGGAAGAGACACAAATTTTAGGCCCTGGTAATCACTGGGGATTTTGAAGACCATGGACCTCTGCTAGAAGGCCTTGTTTAGAGGGAAAGTGGAATGTGATCCCTGACCTGACATGGGGGGATGCTCTCCTGGACTTGTTTTTCACAAGAAGACAAGGCAGGACTGGTGGAAGATGTGGAGGGCAGCTTTGGCTGAATTGTGAGTGAGGTGGTAGGGTAGAAAACCCTGAGGGAAGTCAGCAAGACACATTGTAGCAGTGCTGAGCAGAGAGGAAGGATCACCTCCACCAACAAGGCAGGACTGGTGGAAGATGTGGAGGGTGTGAGTGAGTGGTAGGGTAGAAATGCCAGAGAGAGGTCAGCAAGAGGAAGGATCACCTCCACCAACTCTTTGGCAGTGGTCTTCCTAACGCAGCCCAGGATGCCACTGTCTGCCTTTGCTGCAAAGGTGCAAAGCCAGGAGAAGAGAAGAGAAAGCTTTGGGGAGACCTAATAACAGCCTTCCCACATCTTCTTGGGTATCAGCAAGAAAATGGAGCCAGGCTCTTCACTGTTGTGCATGATGGGAGGATGAGGGCCACTGGGCATCAGCTGAAACAAGGGAGGAAAATCCTTCTCCCCATCAAGACACTCAAGCACTGAAGCAGATTGCCCAGAGAGCTTGTGCCATCTCCATCCTTGCAGCTTTTCAAGCCCCAAATGAATAAGCTCCTGAGCAACCTGCTCTGAGCCCATCGCTGACCCTGCTGAGAGCAGGAGGTTGGCCTAGAGATCTCCTGAGGTCCCTTCCAGCATGAATGATTCTGTGCTTCCATCCACAACAGGTCTTTCATTTAAGATGGGAGGGAAAGCACTCAGGTTCCCAGTGACTGTTGAAGTCAGAGAGAAAGAGGCTTGGTCAGATGATCTGTGGCTTTCTTGTCCCACTCCAGGCATTGTTGCCCAGATGCACGGCTGCTTGGCAGCTACCCCTCCAAGACCCTCATTATTTCCTTTGCTTCAACTTTCCTTTTCCCCTCTTTTCCCACTCACAATTTCTTCCCCTTCACCATCCCAGTACCCTCCCATGTAAACAGCACATCTCTCTTTACCTTTTCCTCCCTGGCCCTGCTTTGGCTTCCTATGTACCCTCGTTTGGTGATTCTGAGCTTGTCATCAAGGGAATTCCTGCCTTGGTCAGCAATTCCATTAAACTAGTACCTCCTTCTATTAGCTGCAGTGTCCTGCAGTTCCTCATGCTGTTTTCTTGTCAGAGGCACCACTAAGCTGGTGGGCCATCTGTACGTACACAGCAACAGCTGTGCCAACAGAGCTTCACTCCAGAGGCACCTTGAGAAACTCTGGGATCTGGCAACAGAAACCTCAGGAAGTTTTACAAGGAGAAGTTGCACGTGCTTTTTTTTTGGGTAAAATAAGCCCAAACATGGGGGCAGGCTGGGACCTGAACAGCTCCGGAGTGACCCTGAGAAGAAGGGCGTGGGCACTAAGAGGAACGCCATAGGAGCCAGTGGTACCTGCTCACCATGAAGAAAGCCAGCTGCATAGAGGGCTGCCTTGGTTGGAGCATGGGCACCCAGAGAAGGGAGTTATCATCCCCCTTGTCTCAGCACTGGTGTGGCCACATCTGGACTAGTGTGTCTGGGTGTGGGGCTCCCCGGTCTGGAGGAATGGGAAGGAACTGGAGGGGTTCTAGAGGAGATGTGGCAGGATGGGGTTTGGGGCCTGTGTGGAGAGTCTGAGGGACCTGGGCTTCTTTAGCGTGGTGAAGTGGAGGCTCAGGGCACTATAGTAGTAGCCTGTAACTGCTTGAAGGGTGTTTTCAGAGATGACAGAGCTTTGTTTAGTAGTGGGAAGAGAAGGAATCCTCCACAAAGAACAGCTTGGAAGGTTCAGAGTGGATGTGAGGAAAAAGAAATGTCACTGAAAGGGTAGCCTTGTGGTGCAAGAGGTGACCCAGAGGGAGTCTGGATCAGCCCATGGCTTTGTGTTTCAAGGAATGGCCTGTGAGAGTAAAGAGCCATCAGTGAAGGTCTGGAAATGCTGGGGTGAGAGGTAGGTGGGAAAGCAAGAAGGATGTCAGCAACCTGAAGGGAAAGAGGTGCAGGCATGGGACAGTTGATAGGACCACCCGCAGTAGATCTGGCCAAGGGCTCTAGTGAGGCTGAGAGGACCAACAGGACTGGGGTCTTTGTTGTCTTGCCTATAGCAGTTGCCTCTGCCACCAAGGCTGGTGAGATGGAACTTTAATTTGAGGGTCTCAGGATCTGCCTTCCCAGGGCCTGGGGGTCAGGGTTTGGCCTTTCTGCTTCATGAAACAAACCAAAGGTTTGGCTCAGCGTTACAGGCACCTGCACAGTGCCTTTGCCTACCTGCAATCATCGCCTCCAATTATCTGCTCTAACAAGTCCCTGGGGAGGCTTTGTCAGTAATGGTCCTCAGTGGGGCCCATTAATACTTCAAGGTTCTTTGGGTTTAGCTTCTGACTTTGACTTCTTGAGCAGTTTGTTCAGTCCTCTCTCAGTATCTGAGGTTCATGGAATGAGCCCCAAATGCCCTAACGAGCTCTTTATCTTTCTGTAATTTTCTTCAAGTCTTCAAGACTTGTACCGCTAATTGGAGCTGTTTCATAGTGTAGTTAAGGAGGAAGATTTCAAAGTGCACCTAATACAAATTATTCTTTATTTTAAAAGGAATACTTTAATACTTTTTAGTTTAGAGAAGAGGTTATAGCAGCATTCTCCAGATGATAATGATCCAGAGTGTCCACTCGGGAGGTCTGGACAGGTAGCAGAATGAGTCCCTTGAGGTCTGACACTGTATGGACAGCCTTGCTCCTTCCCTCCCAAAGCTCACCATTTCTGTCATTGTCCCCCTGGGACTTGCATCGCTGTTCCTTACATCAGACTTCTGCCCTGAAGTCAGCAGCTGGATGCTACAGCTCCATTGCACCATGTCCCACCTGCTCTCCTTCGAGAACCGGCTGCCCACAGGCACAGAAGAACTTTTCCTATTTGCAAGCAAAGGAAAGTAAAGAATGAGCAGGTTTCATAAACAATAAAACACACTCTGTAATCATATGCTCAGTACAAGCTGTCTCTAATGAGGTTGCCTTTCTACAAGGGATAATCTTATGGGAAATATTTTCTCTAGATAGATACAAAAAGATAGACAAAAACACAACTAAAGAGCTGGCTAAGGAGACAATTAGACTGTTGAAAGAGAAGTAAGCTTTTACTCCCTGAAGCTCAAAGCAGCTGCAGAGGTGAGAGGTATCTGAATGAACAAAGATTAAGGGGAGGAGAAAACGGGAGAAAAATGGCAAGGGACTTTGCCCAGGCAGTCTGCATCTGCAAAGGTGACTTTAGTCATTGTATCCTGACAGGTGCAAATATATGAAAGATTAGAGAAATTAAGTATGTGATATAGCAGGCAGAAGAGTGGCAATGGAGTTACAGGGGAAGATCGGTATTTCTTTGGATTATCCCTTTTGAAAGGTCATGGGATTGGCAGAGGGCTCATGTAAGAAAAAGCAAGCCAATGTTGCACCCATCTTTGCAAAAGGCCAAAAGTGCAACCCAGGGAACCCCAGGCTGCACCAGCTCACATCGGTGAGGAGTGTGCCAGCAGTTGGAGTCCTCTTGGGTGACATTTCTGGGCACCCCAAAGAGGGTAACTGTCAACACGGACTTCCCAAGGGTAAATCATGCCTCGCCAAACTGACAGCCTGCAGTTGAGCATGAGGAGATAAAAAGTGGATATCATTTGCCTCAGCTTCAGCAGAACTCTTGGCATGGTCTCCCTCAATATTCTTCTACCCAAGTTAGGCCATAACAGTCTGGATGGACAGACAAAGAGATGGGCAAAACACCAGTTGGATGCGGAGGCTGAGAGTGCAGTGGTGAAGGGGTCACACCCTACCTGGAGGCCAGTGGGACATACTGGGGCATTGTGGGGCAGCACAGGGGACTCTCCTGAGCCCTGTGCAGTTTAACACTGGACCCATGACCCAGAGAAGGCACCTCCCACCACATTTGTCAATGACACTAAATTGGGAAGCCATTCCTGTGCCTTGGGATTCCATTCAGGGGAAACCTGTGTCGCCAATGACTGGAATGCACCTCCCTCAAAAGAGAGAAGCAGCAATATGTTTTATTGAGGTAAAATAATAATTTGGCAGAGTTCAGTGAATACAATGGAATTTAGCAAAGTTTAACAGGGGTTTGCCAAGGTTCAGTAAGTTTGATGGGAAGGTGCACTCTATTCATTTCTACATGGAAGAATCATACAAAGGAAAAGTGAGTTGCAGGGAGAGCTCAAAGAAGGCTCACTTGGGCTGTCATATCTATGGGATAATGTAGTCAGATTACATGCCCTAGAGAAGGTGTGCAGGAGACTCCTTGTACCCACAACTTTCTCTGTTCCTCGATAAATGAGTCTTGGAAAAGCCACCCATTGTTATCCATGTGTTAATCGCACGACTGGTGTTCCAAGCTCATGTGCATCAATGCTTGCTGTCACTCTGCTCCTTTGTGGGTTTTCAGAGAGCAGACTGAAGCTAGAGGAGTTCAAGGCCTGGCTACGGCTCAGGCGTTTTCCTCCTCCGGAGCCTGCACCAGACCACCGCCAGTCTGGTCAAGGGGTCAAGTGCATCCGTCGCACTCCACCCCATGACTACACTCAATCCACTTTATCGACTCATAGAGTGGCAGTACAGTTACCTCCTGCCTCTATGTTATAAATACGTGGCGTGTTATAGATCAGCGCTAAGAGTCCAATTATCTGAATTTAAAGTGTTCTAATTAATGTTGGTTATATACAGGTTACAGACAGAATCAGTTGATCGTATATATTTTACCTGCTGGATTGATGTCATTTGTTTCATTTTTTGCCAAACTGTGATCTACAGAATGATTATAAGCAATAAACACAATAAGGTTAAACCCAACAAAACTACAATTGGATGCAGCATCCAATTCAAAATTCCCGTTGCTGTTGGGGACCGTTCAAAAAGAGTTTCCCACCAGTGATGTTTTCCATCTTTCTTCACTCTTTCCAGGACATGGTGTATCTCCTCTGCATCGTGATGGACCGTAATTAGGGGATTTTTGCCTGTTGCTCCAAATTTGTTTTAGCAATTGACTCAGGTCATCATGTTGCAAGAGTGTTCTCACCAATGTGAGTCATTCCAATGGGGGTAGGCAGTAAAACTTGATATGAGGTATAGTTAGATAGTCGCAATTGGTGGGTTGTGACAGGAGCTGAATAGTTAAAGTCACATCCTATGATTTTGGCAAAATTACAAACACAGATATTTGAGTGATTGCATATATCTACAGTGGTATTGTCTATAAATACAGAATCACAAAGGGTTCTCATACAAACACATCCGTTTCCGACGTATGCAAGTACAGTTCCAGGGGTTTCATCAGGAGGTATTGCAAAATGACAAAGATTTTGTTGAGTGTCAAGGCAAATGTCTTGGGCCTTAATGGTATTACTTTCACAAATAAATCCCTGTTGTTCCCATACAACACAAGCATCAACATCGACAGATTGCCCTTGGTTCCCATTTTGGTGGGCCCATACTTTCTGTTCTAACGGACAGAGGAGGTTCAATTGTGATTTAATCCTAGCGCAGTGATTGGGTATATGGTGTGGACCAAAGCACTGTGTATTGCTAGAATAAAAGCTGTGGCTTTACTGTTGGTAGGTTTCTAGGTAAAATTGACTGGATGCCACCAGGATTGGAATTCCCTTTCAAATTGAGTCACATGATCCCAAATTACCTTTGGAATTTCAGTGGGCAAGGTGCCCTCTTCACCTTCTCTTGTAATTGCTGCTACAGTAGATTGCACCCACAACGGAGAAATGTGTATGGTGCAGAAGTGAGGGTCTCCACCCCGTTCGTTGGGCTTGCTGGCTTATCAGCCAAATTTGGTCCATGCTGACGATGATTGCTCCAGCGAGAAGGACAAGCAATCCTTCAATGGTTAACCCGATCTCCAGGGGAGGTGTGCTGGTGTCATGCCTGGTATCGTTTCTGGAAAGGGAAAACAGCACAAGTCTCGGCGGGGTTTTTCCGGACGGGTTACCCCTTAGTGGCTCAATTTGTTTAACTGCTCAGACTAAAGACAAAAGTCCCTTTTCCTACTCAGAATATCTCTATTCTGGCTCTTTAAATGCAGTTGACTTAAACATTAAAGGTCTTTTTGGCCTGCTTGGCCTGGTATGTGATAGATTGCAATAAGGACCATATGCTGCAAAACCCCATTGTGCAGGGTCGTGGCGGTGTACTGGTCCCAGTGCCTGATCTGTCTTTAATTCCTCTGTTAGAGTTTTGACTGCCTCTTCTTGTTCTGGGTTCCATTTCCACGGTTTTCCCTTTCGTAAAAGTGAGTACAGTGGGTGAGCAATGCTAGAAAATGCAGGTACAGGTTTCCTCCAGTACTCTAAAGTACCCATAGGCTGTTGTAATTCTTTCCTGGAGTGGGGCATCTGCAATTGTTCTAGTTTACTTAAGGTGGCCGGTGGAATTGCACCCGTCCCAAGCTGACAGGCAGAAGGCCGGTCCTGTCAGGAACTTCATGAAATAGAAGAAGGACAAAGGCCAAGCCTTGCATCTGGGATAGACGAACACCTTGCAGTGGCAGGGGAAGAGGATTGCCTGGCTGGAGAGCAGCTCTGTGGAAACAGCCCTGGTGGTGTTGGGGAACTGAAGGCAAAACATGATCTGGCAGTGATCTACATGAGCCAGTGTGACCTAGTAGCAAAGAAGGCCAGCAGTGTCCTGGAGTGTTTAAAGAGGAGCCTCGCCAAAAGAGCGAGGGAAGTGACTGTCTCCACCTGCTCGTCACTTGTCAGACGAGCTGTGCACTCCTGTGTCCCTTTCTGGGCCCCCAGTTCAAGTGTACTGGGTCTGGCTGGGATGGAGTTGACTTCACTCGTAGCAGCCCCTATGGCGCTGTTTGGCATTTGCGCCTAAACCAGTGTTGATGACACACCAGTGTTTTGGCTATTGCTAAGCAGTGCTTGCACAGCGTCAAGGCCTTCTCTCTTTCCCACTCTGCTCCCTGCAAGCGAGTAGGCTGGGGGTGGACAAGAGGTTGGCAGGGGGGGGACAACCGACACAGCTGACCCCAACTGACCAGAGGGATATTCCATACAATATGATGTCATGCTCAGAAATACAAGCTGGGGCAGAGGAAGAAGGAGGTGGAGGTTTCAGTCATTCAAAGTGATGGTTGCTGGGAGACTGGCTGAGCATCAGTCTGCTTGTGGGAGGTGGTAAGTGATTGCCTTTGCGTTGCCTGTTGGGTTTAGTTTATGTTTGTTCTCATCTTTTTTCTTTCACCTTTTACCCTATTTGTAGCTCAGCCCACAAGCTGCACACTGCCACCACGCAGCAGCATGGGTAGTGACCATACCAGCTGAGGAGTGCCCTGAGGAGAAGGGCCTGGGAACCATGCTGAAGCCATACGAGCCAGCGGGCCTCACATTTCGAAAGGCAAGTGGAAAAACTGGAGAGGGTCCAGAGAAGGTCTGCTGTGTTGGAGTGAGGGGCCTAAGCACAAGCTGTGAGGAGAGTCTGAGGGAACTGGGCCTCTCTAGCCTGCTGACGGAGGCATGGGGCAACCTAGTAAGAGCCTAAACCTACCTGGAGAGATGATGGAGCCAAGCTCTCCTCTGCAGTGGCTGATGGTATGAGAAAGGCAACAGCCACAAACTGCCTCTTGGCAGCTTTAGGCTGAGCCTTAGGAAAGATAACATGGACTAGGAGGAGTGTTGCTGTGATCTCCACCTTTGGAGCTCTCCTTTGCTCCACAAAGTCACAGCCAGCCTGGAGACTGGACTAGACACCCCCAGCAGTCTTTTTCCCACCAGCCCTTCCAGGAGCCTGTGCCTATCCACACATCATACAAGAAGAGATAAAGCTGGAGGCGAGGGTCTCTACATCATGTGCTCATATAGGACAGGTCAGGGGGGAAGGGAGCTCAGGTGGTCTGTAGTCCAATGCCCAGCTCCAAGCAGGGCCAGCTCTGAGGTCAGCCCAGGTTGCTCAGTAAATGTCCGCATCCAGAGAGAGAGTTTACACATGAAGCTGGCATCTAGGCCACCATTACAGAAATGGAGACGAGATCTTTGGCCAGCTCCCTGAACAGCTCCCATCAGTATGCCATGCCTCCTGAGATTCCTGGGAACATCCACCTTCTTGTCCAGAGGAGTGGCTTCCTTAGGCAAGTGTCCTGGCATATCCCCAGACCTTGGGGTGCTTTAGGCTGGAAACAGAATTGAAAGCCTCTGACTTGGGTACTATCAACTTCATTGCTAAAGGAGAGGGAGATGGAGGGATCTCAGAGCTTCCAGGTTCCTGCTGAAGATTGAAAGCCTCCAAGAAAGGAGGTGAAGATAACACTTTTGAACTAGCATAGCCTTTAGATCATTTCCTATAGGAAGGCTCTGCTTCCCATTCAAACTCTGTCTCCCCATTTCTAACATTGGAACCCAGAAATCTCACCTGCTTTTTATTTCTCTTCTCCCAAAATCTGACCAAATTGCAGGAGGAAAGGCAGCAGAAAGGCCCTTAGGCCTCTGTGAATCAGCTGGGGTCTGGCGCTTGGAGGGCTACGGTGCCATTCCATTGTACATCTCATAGAGAATCAAGCTGGGAAGTGAGTCTGCAAGTCTGAATCAGTAAGGTCCATGGACAGGCAAGGCTTTGTCTATGGCTGTATCTATGGCTGTGTCTGGAGACCCGTACACCTCCAGCATAGATCAAGCTGGGGCTGAAACTCAGGCCTGGATTCAACGGTCTCCTGGGTTCATGGACAAAGATGCAGGTGGAGGCTCCACGTGAGGCTGGTCAGGGCCATGAAGGCCTATGGCTGCTCTCAGGGCCCTCACATGGGATCCCACCTGCCAGTGCCCTCAATAGACCAAGTTATCACTCCATGATGTGTAGTGTTTGTGCTCTCTCCTTCCCCACTTCCCTGGGGATCTGGGAGACAACCGTTTCTGGGTCACTACAGCCAAAGCTGACACTGGTCTTCACATGCCTGACGAGCCCTTTCTCTTTTGGGAGTATCAGGTCCAGGTAAGCATCACACTGGGTGGTTCAGTTAGAAGCTGTCCAACACAAAAGCTGCCGTCTAACCTGTAACATGTCCCATAGAGACCCTCCATATATCTGAGCTGCCCTGACATCACACAAGGACTCCCCACTTCTTATCTCCCCTGTCAGTCTCTCCTCAAGACACTGTATCTCCAGCAACCACAAAAGCCATGGGAGATGTCCTTCCCCACCTTAGCTCTTATTCCACTGCAGCATCTCTCATAGGAGGAAATGCTGAGAGATGTGGGACTGTTCAGTCTGGAGAAGAAAAGGCTCGGAGGGATTTTGTTAATGTGTATAAATACCTGACGGGAGGGCATGAAGACCAGGGAGCCAAACTCTTCTCAGTAGTTCCCAGTGACAAGACAAGGGGTGATGGACACAGCCAAAAACACATGAAATGCCATCTGAACCCAAGAAAGCACTTTTTGGCTGTGAGGGTGGTAAACCACTGGAACAGGATGCCCAGAGAGGCTGTGGAGTCTCCATCCATGGAGATATTCTCAACCCAGCTAGACAAGGTGCTCAGCAACCTGCTCTAGCTGACGCTGCCTCAGTTGGAGGGTTGAACTAGACGATCTCCAGAGGTCCTTTCCAATCTCAACATTTCCATGATTCTGTGAGTATAAAGGAGAAAAGTAAGAGAGAAAGAAAGAAACAACACAGCCTTGACTGCAAATACAGTGGGATCCCATGGAGAGGATGGAAGCTGGAGCAGGGGAGAAGTGTGAGGAGGAAGGAGCAGGAGAGATGTTCTGTAGTGACTGTTAACCACCTCTTCACCCCTACTCCTCGTGGTGTTGGGGTAGGTAGAATAACTGGGAACAATGGAGTAATGTGAGCCTGGGGGAAAGTGTGAGGGGAATGGTCTTTAATATTTTTCTCATTGTTTCTCACAATCTGAATCTTTACATAATTGGCAACAAATGAATTTGATCTTCCCTAAGTCAATGGGTCTTTGCCCATGATGGTAATCGGTAACTCATCTCCTTTACTTTATCTTGACCCATGAGTTATTCCATCTTATTTTCTCCCTTTGTCCTGCTGAGGCAGGGGAGGGAGTGAGCAGCTGGGTGGGTGTCTGGCTGCTGGCCAAGGCTAACCCACTACAGAACCACCACATCAGAACTGCTGCATGCAGCATGGGGCTTCCCAGCAGAAGAAAGACCCTGACAGACTGGAGCAAGTCCTGCAGAGGCCAGAAGGGTGGCTGGGACCTGGAGCACATTATGGACAAGGAGAGGCTGAGAGACATGGGTTCCTTAGACATCATTTAGAACAAAGCACAGGAGCAAGAACCCACTCCAGTTGGTGGGATCTCAGTCAATGGAGATTTTCAGTATTTGTTGAGACAAACACCTGTTCAAACTGGATCTGTCTGAGAACTGGCTTGGCTGAGAGACCAGCTGTGGCAAGAGCTCTGGGGCTTGTTTGCAATAAGTGTCAGTAGGAAAACTAGTTCCCTTTTTCTTAATACTGGTGGTGGAGTTGGGCATCACAGAGCCCCGGGGGAGGATGGGGCTGACCCTGCAGGAAACGTCCCTTCTCAGGGCTGGGGTGTACGAACAGAGATAGAAATGGCCGGTGTGTGGCACTGTTCTGGGACAGTTTTCCCAGGGCGGCTTCTGCAGGGTGTCCAGGGAACATGGCACAGACCTGGCCCCTCTCTTCTGCACCTTCGGTGCCTTGCTTCCTTCACCATGATGCCTGACTCTGCACTGGCAGCACCCTGCTGGCTGCCCCCACCCTGCACACTCACACAGCTTAGCTCTACACTGCTGCTTTCCTCTCCTGGGCACTTCCCAGCTCAGCCCAGCCCCTCCCCACCTCTCCCCCGCTCCCCTGCCCTCTCCCCAGCCCAGCCCAGCAAAGCAGCCCAGTCTGGGCTGGCCCCACGGCAGTGCCCACCACAGGGTGCTGCAGAGCTCTGGACACTCACCCCACAGCCTCAGCCCCTCTGAAGCGGACAGCAGCTGCTGGGGGGCAGAGGGGGGCGTTCAGGCTCCCAGTCAACACCAAGGCTGGTGCTGGCCCCAAGGCCATGAGGAAACAGGCTAGGCACTCTCTGGCTCTCCTGAATTCCTATTGTACGTGACACCCAACACTGACTGAATTTACCCCCTCCTCTGACCCCACCAGCTCCAATCCCCAGGACGGCATGAGAGTCCTGGGCCTCTTCAGGCAGCTCCTGCATCTCTCCGCTCTCCCTGCCCTCTGCCTGCTGGGCTCCTACTGACTCCCATGGCAGAGTCCTTGTTTTGCATACCTCAGTTTAATCATAGAATCATAGGATTGTTAAGGTTGGAAAGGGCCCCACAGATCATCGAGTCCAACCTCTTAACCTCACTGCCTGGTCCACCTCTAAGCCATGTCCCTAAGCACCACATCCACACGATTTTTGAATACTTCCAGGGACTGTGATTGTACCACTTCCCTGGGCAGTCTGTTCCAATGCCTACCCACTCTCTCTGGGAAGATTTATTTTTCCTAATATCTAATCTAAATCTCCCCTGGCACAACTTGAGCCCATTTCCTCTTATCCTATGACTTGTTACTTGGGAGAAGAGACCGAGCCCCATCTCACTACAACCTCCTTTCAGGCAGTTTTAGAGAGCAATAAGGTCTCCCCTCAGCCTCCTCTTCTCCAAACTAAACAACCCCTACTCCCTTCAGCTGCTCCTCGTAAGACTTGTGCTCTAGACACTTCAACAGCTTCACCAGCTTCATGTTTTGCTTTTGGGGGGGGGGTTCAAATCTGAGGGCCTTTCACCTTCTGAGCCTCCATTCATTCCAACCCCAGGGCACGTGGTGGGTCCCCATCCTCTCCTCTCCTCACCCCTCCAAATTCATTTCCAGAGAGTCTGGTATATGCCATCACTCCTGTCATACATGCAGAAACCTGAGGAGAGAATGGGAGCCCATGGACCATCTCCCCTGCCCCTGGACACCAAGAAGAGAGCTTTTAAATCCAGAACATTTGGTGCAGTGGAACCCAAGAGTACCATGAGCTTAACTCCCAAAATGCTGAGAAGACAAGGAGATCAGACTCTTCAAAAAACCACTTCCCTGGACATTTTCTTGGCAGCAGCTTTGGAGGAAGACTCCAGCCTTCAGGCACTGGACCTGGGAGATTCCGTTTTATTGAAGAGCTGCTATTGGGCATGCCACATCTGACACAGAAAGACTCTGGGAAATGTGATGAGAAGGGAAGGCAGGTTATTGAGAGTGAAACAGCATCCATTGGGCCAGATTCCATAGGACATCCCTGAGTTCCTGGTTCCTCATGCTGTAGATGAGCGGGTTCACTGCTGGAGGCACCACAGTGTACAGCACTGCCACCACCACATCCAGGAATGGGGAGGAGGTGGCAGGGGGCTTCAGGTAGGCAAAAAATGAGGTGCTGATAAACAGGGAGACCACAGCCATGTGAGGGAGGCACGTGGAAAAGGCTTTGTGCTGACCCTGCTCAGAGGGGATCCTCAGCACGGCCCTGAAGATCTGCACATAGGACACCACAAGGAAAACAAAACACCCAAAGGCTAAACAGACACTGACCACAAGGACCCCAGCTTCCCTGAGGTCGGCATCTGAGCAGGAGAGCTTGAGGATCTGAGGGATTTCACAGAAGAACTGGTCCACAGAATTGCCTTGGCAGAGGGATTCCCCTTGCTTCAGTCATGGTGTCTGTTACAAATAGGCACCTGCACTCCTTTCCTACAGTCCCATGGTCATCCCCCTGTCACTCCAGAAATCCAGATGGGTTCTGCCCCTTTATAGCTTGATTAGGGTACACTGTGTACCGATGTCCACTAGAACCTTATACTCCTGCGGGTCACTGTCTCCCGCAGCATTCTGGAGAAGCTGGGTGCACACGGCTTGGATCAGTGCACTCTACGCAGGGTTAAAAACTGGCTGGACGGCCAAGCCCAGAGCGTGGTGGTGAATGGAGCCAAATCCAGTTGGCCTCTGGTCACGAGTGGTGTTCCCCAGGGCTCAGTACTGGGGCCAGTCCTGTTCAATATCTTCACTGATGATCTGGATGAGGGGATCGAGTGCACCCTCAGTAAGTTTGCAGATGACACCAAGTTGGGTGGAAGTGTCAGTCTCCTGGACGGTAGAAAGGCCTTGCAGAGGGACCTGGACAGGCTGTACCGATGGGCTGGGGCCAACTGTATGAGGTTCAACATGGCTAAGTGCCGGGTCCTGCACTTCGGTCACAACAACCCCATGCAACGCTACAGGCTGGGGGAGGAGTGGCTGGAGAGCTGTCTGGCAGAAAAGGACCTGGGGGTGTTGGTTGACAGCTGCCTGAACATGAGCCACCCGTGTGTCCAGGTGGCCAAGAGGGCCAATGGCATCCTGGCTTGTATCAGGAATAGTGTGTCCAGCAGGACCAGGGAGGTGACAGTGCCCCTGTACTTGGCATTGGTGAGGCCGCACCTCGAGTACTGTGTTCACTTTTGGGCCCCTCACTACAAGAAGGACATCGAGGTGCTGGAGCGTGTCCAGAGGAGGGCAACGAAGCTGGTGAAGGGTCTAGAGCACAAGTCTTACAAGGAACGGCTGAGGGAACTGGGGTTGTTTAGTCTGGAGAAGAGGAGGCTGAGGGGAGACCTTATCGCTCTCTACAACTACCTGAAAGGAGGTTGTAGCGAGGTGGGGGTCGGCCTCTTCTCCCTAGTAACGAGTGATAGGACGAGAGGAAACAGCCTCAAGCTGCGCCAGGGGAGGTTTAGGTTAGATATTAGGAAAAACTTCATCACTGAACGGGTGGTCAAGCATTGGAACAGGCTACCCAGGGAAGTGGTTGAGTCTCCATCCCTAGAGGTATTTAAAGAACAGATAGATGTGGTGCTTAGGGACATGGTATAGATGGACTTGGCAGTGTTAGGTTAACAGTTGGACTCGATGATCTTAAGGGTCTTTTCCAACCTTGACGATTCTATGATTCTATGATTCAATGATTCTGCTGTGCAAGGCTATCAAATCCACACAGTCAAGTAAATCCGGTTGTCCCTTTCCTCCACCTGGCTTGAGGCAGGGCCCCCTCTAGTCTTGGTCATAGTATTCATAGAATCACAGAATGGTTTGGGTGGGAAGGGAGCTTTAGTGGTCATCTAGCCCAACCCCTCTGCAATGAGCAGGGACATCTTCAATTAGATCAAGTTGCTCACAGCCCCATCCTGCCTGTCCTTGAATGTTTCCAAGGATGGAGCATCTACCAGCACTCTGGGCAACCCATTTCAGTGTTTCACCACCCTCATCGTGATTTTTTTTTTCCTTTGTTCAGTCTAAATCTACCCTCCTTTACTTTAAAACCATTACCCCTTATCCTGTCTACCTTTCCTCTGCCTCCTGGGTTCCCACTGACTCCCATGGCAGAGTCCTTGTTTATGCCTACCTCAATTTAGTGTTTTGCTTTTGGGGGACTTCACCACTGAGGGTGTTTCACCTTCTGAGCCTCCATTCATTCCAACCCCAGGGCACGTGGTGAGTCCCCATCCTCTCCTCTCCTCACCCCTCCAAATTCATTTCCAGGGAGTCTGGTATATGCCATCACTCCTGTCATACATGAAGAAACCTAAGGAGATAATGGGGAGCTCACAGACCATCTGCCCTGCCCGTGGACACCAAGAAGAGAGTTTTTAAACCCAGAGCATTTGGTCCAGTGGAACCCAATAGTGCCATGAACCTAACCCCAAAACATTGAGAACACAAGAAGAACAGACTCTTTAAAAGACTAATTCCTTGGACATTTTCTTGGCAGCAGCTTTGGAGAAAGAGCCCAGCCTTCAGGCACTGGACCTGGGAGATACTGTTTTATTGAAGAGCTGCTATTGCACAGGTCACATTTGACACCGTGTTGTGCAAGGGTAAGACACAACAGGATTAAGCCTCAAGAGAAGCACTATAAAAAAAAAAAACAAACAGAAAAATATCTAGATGTGTGATTATCATGAGGGAAAACAGTAGTCTCCTGCTGTAAGATAAACTCTGGGAAATGGGCAGAGAAGGGGAGGCAGGTTATTGTTGGTAAAACAACGTCCACTGAGCCAGTTTCCATAGGGAATCCTTGAGCTCCCGGTACCTCATGCTGTAGATGACGGGGTTCACTGCTGGAGGCACCACTGAGTACAGAAATGATAGCTCCAGATTTAGAACAGGGGAGGAGATGGAGGGGGGCTTCAGGCAGGCAGACATGCCGGTGCTGACGAACAGGGAGACCACAACCAGGTGAGGGAGGCACGCGGAAAAGGCTCTGTGCCGTCCCTGCTCAGAGGGGATCCGCAGCACGGCCCTGAAGATCTGCACATAGGACACCACAAGGAAAACAAAACACCCAAAGATTAAACAGACACTAACCACAAGAAGCCCCACTTCCCTGAGGTAGGCACCTGAGCAGGAGAGCTTGAGGATCTGGGGGATCTCACAGAAGAACTGGTCCAGGGCATTGCCTTGGTAGAGGGGTAGGGAAAATGTATTGGCAGTGTGCAGGAGAGAGTTGAGAAACGCACTGCCCCAGGCAGCTGCTGCCATGTGGACACGAGCTCTGCTGTCCAGGAGGGTCCCATAGTGCAGGGGTTTGCAGATGGCCACATGGCAGTCGTAGGCCATGACAGTGAGAAGAAAATACTCTCCTCCAACGAAGAAGAGAAAGAAAAAGACCTCTGCGGCACATCCCAGGCAGGAGATGGCCCTGGTGTCCCACAGGGCATTGGCCATGGACTTGGGGAGAGTGGTGGAGATGGAGGCCAGGTCGAGGAGGGAGAGGTTGAGGAGGAAGAAGTACATGGGGGTGTGGAGGCGGTCGTCACAGGCTATGGCGGTGATGATGAGGCCGTTGCCCAGGAGGGCAGCCAGGTAGATGGCCAGGAAGAGCCAGAAGTGCAAGAGCTGCAGCTCCCGCGTGTCTGTGAATGCCAGGAGGAGGAACTCGTTCGTGGAGCTGCCATTGGACATCTGCTGCTTCTGGGCAGGGAAACTGCCAAAGGAGAGAAAATAGAGAAAAATTCAGAGAAGCTTCTCTGAGCCAAATTTCATTCATTCATTGTGCATTACCTAAGGGTGTTTTTCTTTCCTGGGGGGCTGTTACACAGCTCTGAGGCTTCAGCTCTGGTTTGTGCTGGCTGAGTGTGCTGTGCAGAGCCGTGCCCTCTCCCCGGGGGCTCCGGAAGGGTCAGCCCTGCTTTCCAGCAAGGACCCACGGAGGCAGCAACAGCCCAGGGTGTTTGGAGGGAGGCTTCCTGGGGAGGAGTTCCCTGTGCTGCACTAGAGCGGAGGGCAAAAAGCCCAGAAGGACGCTTTCTTCCCCAGAGGAAGGTGGGAGATGAGGCGCAGCAAACGTGTGTCGGTACACTGTGTTTTAGTATGCAGACACCCCCATCCCACTTGGGAAATGGTCTTGGAAAGGCTGGAATTCCCGCATTGCCCCGTTGCTCTCAGTGCAAACCTCCATCAGTGCTCCCATCCAGGAGGGCTGCTCTGTCCATCAGCCTGGTGCCCAGCTGCTCTGGGCTTGCACTGCTCTCAGCTGCAGGATGACTGCACCCAGAGGTTGCTCTGGAAAAGACACCTCCAGGGCAGCGCCCTCCAGGTCAGGGCCAGAGCAGGCACTCCCCACCCCCACCCCTTGCCCCACACCACCACCGTTACTGCCAGGGACCCCACGAGCAGGAAGAAGAGCAGCACAAGCAGGGGCAGGAACAAAGAAGAACTCTGTGACTCTCCTCCTAAGGGAAGCAAGGAGAGGAGAGGTGGTGGGGCACTCAGGAAAGCCTTCTCCTTCCCCAGCAGAGCACAGCACCTCCCAGTTAGCAAAAGTCCAGGGCAGTCGCCCTCAGCCCCTTTGCCCTGCAGAGGGAAGCGGCCACGTGTCAGGAGAGATGCCCCTCTGCTGTGCCAGAGCTCTGGCTGCAGAGGAGGCAACTCCTGCCCTGGACCACACAGCCTTGAGGGCAGAGGCTGTGCTGGGTGGGAGACGAGAGCAGGGGTCTTGCGCAGAGGAAGGTGTCTGCATTGGAGGGCATGACAGGGAGCTTCCCAAATTCTCCCTCCCATGCCATTTGGGGTTGGAGTTTCCTATACCTGTCTGCCCATGTCTCTGCTGCCTGGAGCTATCCCTGCCGGGAACTGTTTCTCTGCCCTCCAGTTTTTCCCTGTCAGGGATCACAGACCCCATCACCCACTCCTGTCTGCTCAGCTCTGACCTGATGAAACCTCCCAGTTCCAGGCACTCTCTAGAGGTACTCCCCACTTGCAGGCAGTAAGGAGCAGGTCAGAGAAACCCTGCTGAGGCCAGCAAAGGTGATGCTGGTGCTCTCTGGAGGTAGAGGAGTGGATGGAAGTGGTTTCCTTGGCTCCTACTGGACCTAGTGATCTCTCAGCGTGGCAGCTCAGGACTCTCAGGCTCCCTCGCCAAACGCAGCAGTGCCTTTTCCCTTTGTCCTGAAACAGCAGGAAACTGGAAGCACGGCCTCAGGAAAGCTCTTTAGCTGTAAGGTATCCCCTGCCTTGCTCTTCCTCTGCAAAAGCCCCCTCTGAAATGCCCTGGGCAGCTCTGGCTGCACACCCTGCCTTCACCCCTTCCCCCTTGTCTAACATGAGCCCCTGGGCTGGGAGGCCTCCTGACAGACCCTGGAGGCTGGAGGCTATGAACGCTTTCGGAGACCCTTCCCGCAACGGCAGCTGCATTGCCCTGCACCAAGAGACTTCCCGTGTCAAGGGCTGGAAAGGTTTCTTCCCTTGCAGCTCTCCTCTCTCCTCCCACTCCAGCCTGCCTTTAATCTCGCTCTGCCCTACTCCTTTGCCCAGAGCCCTGCTGCGCTTGGCAGAGGAGTTGCTCCTTGGCAGAGCTGTCTCTCTGCACTGCTGCCTGCTTCCCAGGAGCTCCCTCCACCCCAGGAGCCTGTCTCAGCCCCGGAGGAGGGCACCTGCCCAAGATGTCACTTTCTCTGCCCCCCACCCCACTCGGCGCTCCCTCCAGGTCTCCCTGGGGCTCTCCAGGAACCTGCTTGGGAAGAGACTGAAGGAATCACCGATGTTGCCTCTCTCACCTCTGCAGAGAGGTTTCTTTGCAGCAGTGGCCTTGCTGCTCTCCGAGACACAGTTAGCTCTGAGAATCCCCCTGCCTTGGCCCATCATGAGGCAGGACACCTGGAGACTGCCAGGGAGTCATCTCCTTCAGCCATGCTGAGGGAAGGCAATCAGCTGAGACAGTAGAGGCATCTCATGCTGGATTTGTAGTGCTGGGGCTGGAAGGGACCTCAGCTCCCTCCCCTGCCTGCCACAAACCCCCAGGAGGTGGGATTCCCCTTGCTTCAGTCATGGCGTCTGTTAAAAACAGCAACCTGTGCTCATTTTCTATGGTCCTGTGATCAGAGATGGAGACCAGGAGGTCACACACAAACACTTGGTGACTTTTGAGGTTCCAGATGTACTAAGGCTGCTTAGCCTCACGTTAGTTGAGGTGTGTGTCCCTTAACATGTCGTCTTGGATCCCAAGTTAAGAGAGTGTGTTCTGCATGGTTGAATAAGTGTACAGGTGAAGAAATGTTTGGCTGGTGTGGCTTGGGGGCACATGGTGAATTGCAAAGTAAGCAAATAGAAAAATAAACAAAATATAATAAAATAAAGCAAAAGATTTATATTATTGCACGTCACAGATTATAAATTTCTTTATGCCTTCCTCATCCCTCTAGATTTCTCTAGATTTCTTCACGTGAAGCCTCACGTGGAACATGGCTGGGGCAGGGCAGGGGCTGTGTGCTGGGTTTCCTGGTTTCAGCTGGGATAGAGTTCACTTTCGTCTTGGTAGCCAGCATGGGGCTGTGTTTTGGGTTTAGGATGAGAACAATGTTTTGGTTCTTGGTAAGTAGAGCTAAGCTGTTGCTAAATAGGTGCCAAGTGGCGCTCACACTGGGCAAGGACTTGTCAGCTTCCCCTGCTCTGCCTGGGATGCAAGAAGCTGGGAGGGGGCACAGCCAGGGGAGGCGTTGACCCAGACTGGCCAAAGGGCTGTTCCATGCCATATGACGTCATGCTCAGTATACAAGCTGGGGGAAGAAGAAGGAAGGGGGGGACATTGGGTATGATGGCATTTGTCTTCCCAAGTAACTTATGCGTGATGGAGCCCTGCTTTCCTGGAGATGGCTGAACACCTGCATGCCCATGGGAAGTAGTGAATTAATTCCTTGCTTAGCTTTGTTTGCGTGCACGGTTTTTGCTTTGCCTATTTAACTGTTCTAATTTATTTTACTTCAATTATTAAACTGTTCTTATCTCAACCCATGAGTTTTCTCCCTTTTACCCTTCTGATTCTCTCCCCCATCCCACTGGTGGGGAGTGAGCGAGCGGCTGCGTGGTGTTGAGTTGCTGGCTGGGGTTAAACCAAGACACTGTGGGAGGCTGCAAAAGCAGGAGGGTCATGGGACTCCCTGGCCACAGCAGTAACTCCCATCAGGTGCTGGGCTGCTTCACAGATGCCCCCAAACAGCCCTGACTCTCTCCTTTGCTTTCATTCCCCCAGCCAAAGTTCTTCTCTGTAACTGTCGTAATAAACTCCAAAAAGAACTGCCTGCCCTGTTAATCTTTTCCCCATTGGCCATGCATTTCTGGTTTTCCATCTCCTTTGGGTATTTCTGAGATGGCTGCTGTGATAGTTTCCACCTTGGGTAGCAACTCCATGAAGCGCGTAAGTCTGCTTCATTACCTCTAGTGTCCTGCAATTCCCCATATTCTTTTGTTTCAGACACTGGCCCCCAAGCTTTAAATGCTGACACCTTAGAGTTTCAGTGCAGAGGGACCTTGATTCTCTTGTGGATTTGGCCAACAGACACGTCCTGGAGTTTTGCAAGGCAAAGGGGCAAGGTCTGCCCTGGGGGCAGAATAACCTGGTGCATCAGGACAGGCTGTGAGGAGAGCAGCTGAGGAGTGTCCTGAGGAGAAGTGCCAGAGGAGCGCCTGTATTGGTTTTGCATGGCAAGGTTTTGATAGCGGGTGGGGCTACAGGGTTGGCTTCTGTGAGAAGGTGCCAGAAGCTTCCCCCACGTCCAACAGAGCCAGTGCCAGCCGGCTCCAAGATGGACCCGCCGCTGGCCAAAGCTGAGCAAATCAGTGATGGTGGTATAGCCTCTGTGATAACATATTTAAGAAGGGGGGAAATACTGCTGCACAACAGCAGTATCCCTGACCTGTTTTTCCCTGATTCCAAGTATGAGATCCAGGTGAGCATCACCAATGTTGGCCATCAGGCCGCTGGGCTACGAAGCTGGCCCCAAGAACCCACAGAAACATCCGGGTCTGTTTGCAGCCTGCACTGTCCCCTTCCCATCAGTGTCAGGGTGATTGAAGTCCCCAAGGGTGATGTGGGGTCACTGAACTGGAATTGCTTAAATAAGACTTTGTCCTCTTCCTCACCTGATTTCAGGTATTTACATCCTACCAGGATGTCTCCCTAATGGGCCTGTCCTCTGACCCTCACCCAAAAGGCTTTACCCAATCTGATTCCCATCCCACAGAGGACCTCCATCCATCCAGGCAGCTCCCTCCCACTGAGGGCATCCCCCTCCTGATCTTCCCCACCTCTCTCCTCTGAACAGCCTCTATCCATGCATCACAGAACCTTAAGGTTTCTGACCTGTCCCACCACACCTCAGCAGGTATTTACATCAATATCACAGCTCTGTGACAGCACACAGGGCTCCATCCCCTCCTGTCTGTGCCCCCGGCTGAGGCCATTGGTGCGCATTTGGGCTATAGCCCCTCAGCTTGGTGCCACCAGGGCCAACCTCAGACTTGTCACAGTTCTTGTGCCCAAGATCCTGTGCAAGCCGAGGCTTTGCTTCAGAGCAGAGACATGCTGGCGTGGATGGCAGATGGCAATGTGAGGATGAAATGAGGGGCCCACAAGGTGAGCAAACCCTGTGCTCCCCAAGGCAAGAGACAAACAGAGCTGGGCTTTGCAGCCCTGACGGGAGAGGGCTTTGCTGTCTGTGGTGTCTCTGGAGTCCCTGCGGGCCTGTGGTGGAGGCCAAGCTGATCTCCAGGAGGGACAAGGTGCTGCTGAGAAAGTCCTTGGCTATGGACATTGTGTCATCCAGGTAAACTGTGAAAATCATTCACCCGTTCCTTGATCGTATCATCAAGGAGATGAATAAAGATGGGGGTAAGAAGCATCAGCAGCATTTGAAAGTGTTGGCATTCGAGTGTTGTGATGTGCTTCATATTCATGCACTGCCTGCATCTCCTGGATAGACATGGGACAGACCTTGGCTCCCTGCAGCAGTGCCATTCAGTCACGTGCTCATACACACCAAATCTACCTGAGATGCCCTGGGGTGTCTGTTATGTACCAGCCTGGGATGGGGACAGCTGTCCTGTGGGTCCTGCACTGCCCAGCCAGCTGGACGCTCCAGTAGTGCTGGGCAGCTTTGGCATCTGAGGTAGAACTACAGGCCTGCATTTGGCCATTAAGTCAAGCAGCTGCCCTGCATTTGCTTAGGCAATGTAGGGATGTCCATGGGAAACCTTTGGTTACACTTAGTGGAGATGTAGGAAATACAGCTGATGGAGGAGAGAAAGACAGACTGAGCTCCCCTGGGGCACGTGACTCCATTTGGTCAGATGAATACCTCTGTCGGCTGCCCTAAGCATACTGAGGAGGGACAGGTTGGGTTGTCCTAACTGTCATCGTTTTCTACCATTTCAGTTGGCCAAAGGGATTCCCCACCAGCCGCCAAGGCAATGCCCCCAGATGCCGCCCTGTCTCTCACAACTGCTCCATTAGAGCTTGGAGTTTCCTGCACATGTCCTGAACCACCTCAGGCAGCTCCAATGTCACCGGGCGTTGGCATCGGAAAAGCTCACTCCTGGCCTCTGTCCCCATTATTAAGACAGCAGCTTAGAGAAGGAGCTGACAGCTCTTTTGTGCAGCCAAGCTGAGGCAAGAGGAATCCCACCTCCTGTGGGTCTGTGGGGTGCACTGGAGAAGCTGAATGCCCCTCCGGCCTCAGGAATACTGATGAGAGCTGAGATGCTGACATTGACTTGGCTCGATCCCTGCCCTGCACAGGTGGAAATGATCCCCTGCCTGTCACTGCCTACATGCCCTGCCTGACCATGGCACAGGGATGTAAGTGTCCAGAGGGGAACATTGACACCTCCTGTAGCTCCGCACACCCTGGCAGAGCAATTCCCACTGCAGGAATCAGTCTGTGCAGTGTTTAGGGAGGGAGAGTTGGTGGTGACTTCAGTCTGCTTCAAGTTCTGTTCCCCAGGAGAGACCCTGCTGTCTTGCAGGAGCTGTCAGCCCTGGAGGCCCAGGGACACCTGGAGGGAGCCCAGAGGGGCAGGGAAAGTGCTGCCTTGGGCTGGGCCTCTGCTGCTGAGCTGGGCTGGGCTCCTGGGATGGAGGGAGCTCCTGGCAAGTGGGCAGCCCTGCAGAGAGACAGCTCTGCCCAGGAGCAGCTCCTCTGCAAAGCGCAGCAGGGCTGAGGGCACTGCCTGCCAGCACCGAGGGGAGAGGAGTGAGGCAGAGAGAGGGTAAAGGCAGTCGGTGCTGGGAGGATGCTGAGAGTTAACAGGGGGAGAAATCTTCACAGCCCTTGACACGGTAAGTCTGTGGCAGCAGGGCAAAGAAGCTGCAGTTCCTGGAGGGATCTCCAAAAGCTGCCACATCCCACAGTCTATGGGATGTTTCAGGAGGACTCTCAGTACTTCTCTGGTGTGGAGGAGGAGGACATGCTCCAAAGCAGGGCTTCTCTGCTGCACTGTCAGAGGCACAGGTCATGACAGCTGCCTTCTTCCAGGAATGTCCAAAGGGGTGTGAAGGTGGGTGTGCAGCCAGGGGTGCCCAGGGCCGTCCTTCCAAGCAGGGTCCCTGCACCCCAGGGGGCTGTGTGCTGGGACAGGGACTCTGTCACCTGCCAGGGTCAGCACTCACTCTGCCTGGAGACCTCCCCATGTAGCTGCGGGGAGAAGCTGTGGGTGGAGGGAGTGACCCCTGGCAGGGCAGGGTCCTTCTGCTGTTGAGAGGGTGCTGTGTGGGTCAGGTTTGCTCTCAGCTCCAGCTCACCCCAGGTGTTTCTGAGGGAACTTTTCAAGATGGAGTTCCTGTAAAGGAAGGTGTCTGTCTTTTGAGGTTTCTCCTCTTGGTTGGCTGGGTGGGCTACAGATGGCACCAGCAGCACCTTCCCAGTCTCATCAGGGTTTGTGGGACCTGCTCTTTAGCCCTGCACACATGGAGAGGCTGCAGGGCAGAGCTGGGCACACAGGGGCTGAGATGGGGTCTGTGAGCACTGGCAGGGAAGAGACGTGGGGCCAGAGCAACAGCTCGTGGCAGGGACAGCTGCAGGCAGTAGAGATGGGCAGGAAAGGAAGGACCTGCTGATGGAAGCCCTCTTGCAGGGGAGATCTGGGCACCTCCCGGCCACCCCTGCAATGTAGATGACTTCCCTGAGCAATCCCTTCATCTCTCCTCTCCCACCCAGCACAGCCCTCGGCCCTCACAACCATGGGGTCTCGGGTGGGAGTCACCTCTCTGTCCAGTAGACCAGCAGAAGAAGCAAGGGCATATCCCTCCTGCCACATCCCCATTTCCCACTGACTGGCAATTGGGCTGAGGGCAACTGTCCTGCATTATCACTGTCTGGGACGTGGCGTGCACAGGTGGCTAAGGGTAACGCTGTCCTGAGTGTCCGTCTGCCTCCCCCCTTGCCTCTCTCAGCCAGACCCTCACTGTATTTTTCCTTGTTTCTCCACTTGCCCATTTTAAAGTCATCTTTTTATTGCTGTCAGACTCCCTGGGGATGGGAATTTCAGCTGCAGAGTCACACACTGATCTTGTTTGTCCATTCATGCAGGCATGTCAATGGGAACAAGTGTCCCAGCTTTCCTCTAATCTGTGGCGCTGTGGGCAATGCAGCCTGTGGGGCTGGGGAAGGAGTCAATTTTCTCTTCATGAGATGCCAACATTAAGACAATTGGCTATCATCTCCTTAGGGTGTCCTTCCAAGCTGTGAGCTGCCTTCCAGCATGCAAACCTGTCCCATAGCACCTTTGTGTTCTCTGGAAGCCCCACGGAGAAATGCAGAGACTCTATGGCTGAGGAAATGCTGTTGGGATGGTGAAAGGAGGCATGCGTGTCCTGGGCTAGAAGTGGGGTGCTGAGACCGTGAGAAAGGCTGACATATTTAGTAGTCTGCACTGGATCCCTCTGCTCTCAGCAGTGTCTGGCTGCGTAACATAAGAGTGTGCTTGCCCTCCGTCTCATGAAGGTGCGAGCCCAAGGCAGCTGGGGACAAGACGGAGGGTGTGACCAGATCCTCTCACTGCACTGAGCCACAGGCAGTCGTCTTGCCTCACAGGGCTCACTCTGTTCTCCGTGAGAGCAGCAGAAATGCTGAGGGTTCCTGACATCCCAGGACAATTCTCAGGGGGGATGTGGGGCACTGTAGAAAACCTCAAACCTCTCAAACTGCCTTCTGCTATCCCAGTTCCTTGGCACTGGCAGTGCAGACGCTGACAGGCCCTTCTGTGTTAGGTGTGGCTTCATCTGACAAAGCTGAAGACCAGGACTGGCCCCTGCCCCCACCATTCCCATGACCCCACTGCTGCAGAGCAGGACTGACTCCTCAGCAACCAGCGGGCAAGGGCCCTGCTCCTAATGGCATATTCTGCTAACACCAACCAGAGCTCCAGCCACAGAGCTGAAGGAAGGTCTCCTGGAAAATGAAAAGGGGGTGTGTGCAGCATGAGCAGAGTCTATGGGAAAAGGCTTTGATTTTGCTCAGAGAAGTCTCTGCTAACATACTGTGTTTTCTTCCTTGAATAGTCCACATGCCAAAGTGAAAAAATGTCCAACAGCAGCTCCATCACCCAGTTCCTCCTCCTGGCATTCGCAGACACGCAGGAGATGCAGCTCCTGACCTTCTGGCTCTTCCTGGCCATCTACCTGGCTGCCCTCCTGGGCAACGGCCTCATCATCACTGTGGTAGCCTGCGACCACTGCCTCCACACCCCCATGTACTTCTTCCTCCTCAACCTCTCCCTCCTTGACCTGGGCTCCATCTCCACCACTCTCCCCAAGTCCATGGCCAATGCCCTGTGGGACACCAGGGCCATTTCCTACCAAGGATGTGCTGCCCAGATCTTTATGCTCGCCTTCTTGATTGCAGCGGAGTTTTCTCTCCTCGCTGTCATGGCCTATGATCGCTACGTGGCCATCTGCAAACCTCTGCACTACGGGACCCTGCTGGGCAGCAGAGCTTGTGTCCACATGGCAGCAGCTGCCTGGGGCACTGGGTTTCTCAATGCTCTCCTGCACACTGCCAATACATTTTCACTACCCCTCTGCCAAGGCAATGTCCTGGACCAGTTCTTCTGTGAAATTCCCCAGATCCTCAAGCTCTCCTGCTCAGATGCCGACCTCAGGGAAGTGGGGCTTATTGCGGTTAGTGCCTGTTTACTCTTTGGGTGTTTTGTTTTCCTTGTGGTGTCCTATGTGCAGATCTTCAGGGCCGTGCTGAGGATCCCCTCTGAGCAGGGTCAGCACAAAGCCTTTTCCACGTGCCTCCCTCACCTGGCCGTGGTCTCCTTGTTTGTTAGCACTGGTATATTTGCCTACCTGAAGCCCCCTGCCACCTCCTCCCCATTCCTGGATGTGGTGGTGGCAGTTCTGTACTCTGTGGTGCCTCCAGCAGTGAACCCGCTCATCTACAGCATGAGGAACCAGGAGCTCAGGGATGCCCTATGGAAACTGGCCCAAGGGATGCTGTTTCAGCAACAATAACCTGCCTCCCATTCTCTGCACATTTCTCAGAGTTTCTCTTAGGCCACGAGTCTGCTGTTTCCTCTTATGATAATCCTGATTATAGATAATTTGCTGGGTTCATACTTCTTCTCTTGAGGCTTGATCTTATTGTCTCTGACTCTTGCAGAGCACTGTATGATATGTGGCATGCCCAATAGCATCTCTTCAATAAAACAGAATCTCCCAGGTCCAGTGCCTGAAGGCTGGGTTCTTCCTCCAAAGCTGCTGCCAAGAAAATGTCCAAGGAATTAGTGTTTTAAGGAGTCTGTTCTCATTCTCTTCTCAATATTTTGGGAGTTAATCTCATGGTCACATTGGGTTCCACTGGGCCAAGCGCTCTGGATTTAAAAGCTCTCTTCTTGGTGTCCACGGGCAGGGGAGATGGCCCATGAGCTCCCATTCTCTCCTCAGGTTTCTTCATGTATGAAAGGACTGATGGCAAATATGAGACTCTTGGGAAATGAATTTGGAGGGGTGAGGAGAGGAGAGGATGGGGACTCACCACGTGCCCTGGGGTTGGAATGAATGGAGGCTCAGAAGGTGAAACACCCTCAGTGGTGAAGTCCCCCAAAAGGAAATCTTATCATCTTATCCATGAACAAGGACTCTGCAGTGCCATGGGAGTCAGTGGGGACTCAGAAGCCAGAGGGAGGGGAGACTGGAGAGATTCGGGAGCTGCCTGAAGAGGCCCAGGGCCAGGACTGCCATGCTGTTGTGAGGAGTGGGGCTGGTGGAGGCAGAGGAGGTGACAAATTCAGTCAGGTATGGGCACCACCTACAATATGAATTCAGGAGAGCCAGAGAGTGCCTAGCCTGTTTCCTCATGGCCTTGGGGCCAGCACCAGCCTTGGGGTTGACTGGGAGCCTGAATGCCCCTCTTTGCCCCCCAGCAGCTGCTGTCCGCTTCAGAGGGACTGGGGCTGTGGGGTGAGTACCCAGAGCTCTGCAGCACCCTGCGGTGGGCACTGCCATGGGGCCAGCCCAGACTGGGCTGCTCTGCTGGGCAGGGCTGGAGGAGGGGGCTGGGTAGCTGGGGATTGCTGGGGAGGGGCTGGGCTGGGCTGGGAAGTGCCCGGGAGAGGAAAGCAGCAGTGGAGAGCTAAGCTGTGTGAGTGTGCAGGGTGGGGGCAGCCAGCAGGGTGCTGCCAGTGCAGAGTCAGGCATCATGGTGAAGGAAGCAAGGCACCGAAGGTGCAGAAGAGAGGGGCCAGGTCTGTGCCATGTTCCCTGGACACCCCAGGGAAGCTGCCCTGGGAAAACTGTCCCAGAACAGTGCCACACACTGGCCATTTCCATCTCTGGTCGTACATCCCATCCTTGAGAAAGGACTTTTGCTGCATGGTCACCTCTGTCCTCCTCTGGGGCTCAGTTGTACCAAACTCCACCACCAATTTTAAGAAAAAGGGAAGCAGTTTCATGCTGACACTTATTACACACAAGCCCCAGAGGTCTTGCCACAGCTGGTCTCTCAGCCAAGCCAGTTCTCAGACAGATCTAGCTTGAACAGGTGCTCATGGCCTTGTCACAAGAAATATTGACTATCTCCATTGAGTGAGATCCCTCAACTGGAGTGGGTCCTTCCTTCAGTGTTTGACTCGAGGGATTTCTCAAAAACTCAGCACTCTCAGCCTCTCCTTGTCCATAATGTGCTCCAGGTCCCAGCCACCCTTCTGGCCTCTGCAGGACTTGCTCCAGTCTGTCAGGGTCTTCTGCTGGGAAGACCCATGCTGGATGCAGCAGTTCTGATGTGGTGCTTCTGTAGTGGGTTAGCCTTGGCCAGCAGCCAGACACCCACCCAGCTGCTCAGTCCCTCCCCTGCCTCAGCAGGACAAAGGGAGAAAATAAGATGGAATAACTCATGGGTCAAGAAAAAGTAAAGGAGATCAGTTACCGATTACCATCATGGGCAAAGACCCGTTGACTTAGGGAAGATCAAATTCATTTGTTGCCAATTATAAAAAGATTTGGATTGTGAGAAACAATGAGAAAAATATTAAAGACCATTCCCCTCACACTTTCGCCCAGGCTCACATTACTCCATTGTTCCCAGTTCTTCTACCTACCTCAACACCGCGAGAAGTAGGGGGGGTGGTGAAGAGGTGGTTAACAGTCACTACAGAGCATCTCTCCCACTCCTTCCTCCTCACACTTCTCCCCTGCTCCAGCTTCCATCCTCTCCATGGGATCCCACTGTATTTGCAGTCAAGGCTGTGTTGTTTCTTTCTTTCTCTCTTACTTTTCTCCTTTATACTCACAGAATCATGGAAATGTTGAGATTGGAAAGGACCTCTGGAGATCCTGTAGTTCAACCCTCCAACTGAGGCAGCGTCAGTTAGAGCAGGTTGCTGAGCACCTTGTCTAGCTGGGTTGAGAATATCTCCATGGATGGAGACTCCACAGCCTCTCTGGGCATCCTGTTCCAGTGGTTGACCACCCCCACAGTCAAAAAGTGCTTTCTTGGGTTCAGATGGCATTTCATGTGTTTTTAGCTGTGTCCATCGCCCCTTGTCTTGTCACTGGGAACTACTGAGAAGAGTTTGGCTCCCTGGTCTTCATGCCCTCCCTTCAGGTATTTATATGCATGAATAAGATCCCTCCGAGCCTTTTCTTCTCCAGACTGAACGGTCCCACATCTCTCAGTATTTCTTTCTATGAAAGATGCTGCAGTCCCTTAAAACAGCTTTATGGCCCTTTGCTGGACTTGCTTTTGTGGGTCAACAACTTTATTGTAGTGAGGAGCCCAGCACTGGACACAGCACTCCAGATGGGGCCTCCCCAGTGCTGAGTGGAGGGGAAGGGTCACCTCCCTCCATCTGCCAGCCATGCTTTTCCTAATGCAGCCCAGGAGGCTGTTGGCCTTTGCCATGGGGGTGCATTGCTGGCTTATACTCAGCTGCTTCTCCTCTGGGATGCCAAGATCCTTCTCTGCAGAGCTGCTTTCTGTCCAGTCAGCCCTCAGCATGATGTCCACAGTGTGGCTGGATCACAGGCTGCCCTCCCCCAGGGACTTTCTCAGCAGCACCTTGTCCTTCTTGCAGATCAGCTCCACCTCTGGCACAGGCCCCACGGTGCTGCAGGGTCACCTGGGACAGGAAAGCCCTCTCCTGCCAGGGCTGCACAGCCCAAGCCTCTTTCTCTCTGCCCTTGGGGACTGCAGCTTTTGCTCTCGGTGTGGGAACCTCATCCATCATTATGGCACCACCTGCCACCCACTCCAGCGTGCCTCTGCTGGGAAGCCAAGCCTTTCCACACACGGGGTCCCATCTCTGGGCACCAGGTTTCCATGTGACAAGTCTGCCCTTGGCCCTGGTGCCACATCTGAGGTGCTGCAGCCCAAACGAGCACCAAAGCCCACAGCCTGGGGCACAGAGAGCGGGAGCCCCGTGTGCCATCACAGAGCTGTGACATCAGTGGAATAAGAGCTGAGGTGGGGAAGGACAGCTCCCATGGCTTTTGCGGTGGATGGAGATTCAATGTCTTGAGGAGATACCAACAGGGAAGATGAGAAGTGGGGCATAATCCCAATGGATGTGATCAACAAAATAACAGCTATGTCTCCAACAACCAGCAAAAAGGAAACACAAGCTCTCTTGGGCATTGTGGGTTTTTGGAGAATGCATATTCCTAATGACAGTCTGGTTTTAAGCCTTCTCTATGAAGTGACCTGGAAGAAGAACGATTTCAAATGGGGCCCTGAGCAACAACAAGCCTTTGAACAAACTGAACAGGAGGTAATTCATGCAGTAGCCCTTGGGCCAGTCTGGGCAGGACAAGGTGTAAAAACTGTGCTCTACAGCACAGCCAGGGAGAACAGCCCTTCCTGGAGCCTCAGGCAGAAAACACCGGGGGAGACTCGAGTTTGACCCTTAGGGTTTTGGAGTCAGGGATACAGAGGATCCGAGGCCCACTATACTCCAACTGAAAAAGAGATACTGGCAGCATATGAAGGGGTTTGAGCTGCTCCAGAAGTGGTTGGTACTGAAGCACAGTTCCTCCTGGCACCGCGATTGCCAGTGCTGGGCTGGATGTTCAAAGACAGTGTCCCTTCTAGACAGCATGCAACTGATGCTACATGGAGTAAGTGGGTCACACTCATCACACAACGGGCTCGAACAGGAAACCCCAGTCGCCCAGGAATCTTGGAAGTGATCATGGACTGGCCAGAAGGCAAAGATCTTGGAATATCACCAGAGGAGGAGGTGCCGTGTGCTGAGGAGGCCCCACTGTATAATAAACTGCCAGAAAATGAGAAGCAATATGCCCTGTTCACTGATGGGTCCTGTCATCTTGTGGGGAAACATTGGAGGTGGAAAGCTCCTGTATGGAGTCCTATACAAGAAGTCGCAGAAACTGCTGAAAGAGAAGGTGAATCGAGTCAGTTTGCAGAGGTGAAAGCCATCCAGCTGGCTTTAGATATTGCTGACCGAGAAAAGTGGTCAATGCTCCATCTCTGTACTGACTCATGGATGGTGGCAAATGCCCTGTGCGGGTGGTTGCAGCAATGGAAGCAGAGCAACTGGCAGCACAGAGGCAAACCCATCTGGGCTGCCACATCGTGGCAAGATATTGCTGCCCGGGTAGAGGACCTGGCTGTAAAAGTACGTCACGTAGATGCTCACGTACCCAAGAGTCGGGCCACTGAAGAACCTCAAAACAATCAGCTGCTAAGGCTGATCAGGCTGCTAAGACTGAAGTGGCTCAGGTGGGTCTGGACTGGCAACTTAAGGGTGAATTATTTCTAGCTCAGTGGGCCCATGACACCTGAGGCCACCAAGGAAGAGATGCAACACATAGATGGGCTCGTGATTGAGGGGTGGACCTGACCATGGACACTATTGCACTGGTTATCCATGAATGCAAAACATGCTCTGCAATCAAGCGAGCCAAGCTTTCAAGCCTCTCTGGGATGGAGGACGATGGTTGAAATATCAATATGGGGAGGCCTGGCAGATTGATGATATCACACTCCCACAAACCCGCCAAGGCAAGCGCCATGTGCTTACAATGGTGGAAGCAACCACCGGATGGCTGGAAACATGTGCTGTGCCCCATGCCACTGCCCCGAACACTATCCTGGGCCTTGAAAAGCAAGTCCTATGGCGACATGGCACCCCAGAAAGAATTGAGTCAGACAATGGGGCTCATTTCTGAAATAACCTCATAGACCCCTGGGCCAAAGGCATGGCACTGAGTGGGTGTATCACACCCCCTATCACGCACCAGCCTCTGGGAAAATCGAATGATACAATGCACTGTTAAAGACTATACTGAGAGCAACGGGTGATGGGACAGTCAAACACTGGGACACACATTTAGCAAAGACCTGGTTAGTCAACACTAGGGCATCTGCCAATCCAGCTGGCCCTGCCCAACCAAAACTTCTACGTAATGTAAAAGGGAATAAAGTCCATGTAGTGCACATAAAAAATATGCTGGGGCAGACAGTCTGGGTTACTCCCACCTTGGGCAAAGGCAAACCCACTCGTGGGATTGCTTTTGCTCAAGGACGTGGGTGCACTTGGTGGGTGATGTGGAAGGATGGGGAATTCTGATGTGTACCTCATGGGGATTTGATTTTGGGTGAAAATAGCCAATGATGAACTGAATCGTATGATGTTAATTGCTAAATGACAGTGTATGTCATCACTTCTATGGTGCCTATATGCCATATCAATGGTATTACAGTAAGAATCACCCAGATTAATAAAGAATGAACTTTGATGAAACCAAGCGAAGTGCAGCAGTGATGGAACCAGAACTGACTTCAGCATGCAACGATCCAAGATGACACACCATCTCTACTGCCCTGAAAGACTGTTATGACAGGTAAAGCCCAAAGTCATGGACTCAATGAACCCAACGGACATTTTAGAGGCATGGCCCATAGACCAAGGGAATGATGTCTGTGTGTATATATTAAAAGACAGGAAAAGTGGTGGCAATTAATTGAAATGTATTGGAAAGTATGGGACCTGGGCACGACGTAGATGGTATAGAATAAGGGGTGGATGCTGTCCTGGTTTCAGCTGGGACAGAGTTCATTTTCTTCCTAGTAGCTGGTATAGTGCTGTGGTTTGGATTTAGCATGAGAATAACGTGACAGCACACTGGTGTTTTAGTTGTTGCTAAGTAGTGTTGGACTCCATGATCCGTGTGGGTCCCTTCCAAGTCAGGACATTCTATGATTCTGTGATTCTAGTGCTTATATTAAGACAAGGACTTTTCAGCTTCCCATACTCTGCCAGCCAGGAGGTGCACAAGTAGCTGGGAGGGAGCACAGCCAGGACAGCTGACCCAAGCTAGCCAAAGGGCTATTCCATACCATATGATGTCATGTTCAGTATATAAACTGGAGGGAGTTGGCCAGGGGGCAGTGATGGCTGCTCGGAGACTGGCTGGGCATTGGTCAGTGACTGGTAGGCCGTTGCATCACTTGATTTTCCTGGGTTTTGTTCCCCTCTCTCTCTCTTGTTGTCTTCCTTTTCATTACAGATTTTTTTTTTAAGTTAATTTTATTTTATTTCCATTATTAAACCGTTCTTATCCCAACTCACAAGTTTTTTTACCTTTGCTCTTCAGATTCTCTCCCTCATCCCACCAGCTAGGGGGAGGGTGAGCGAACGGCTGTGTGGTGCTTGGTTGCCGACTGGGGTTAAACCACGACAATCCTGCTGTGTTCCTCTTCCATTAAATGCCAGGGACATTGCAGTCTCCAGTGAGACCCAGGCTTCTACATCCAGGGACTTCATTTGGATGCTTAGAAAAGACTAGGCCAACTTCCCCACCCTGACTGTGGGTTTCTCAACTCCCACCACGGTGTCACCTTTACTGGCCCCTCCTCTGGCCCTCGCTCACAAGGGCTCACCCAACTTGTCACTTGCCCCACAGAGGAGCTCCATACGTGCAGTTAATTTCTTCACTCTGAGAGAGCCCCACTCCTGATCCTTCCAGCCTATCTCTCCTGAAAAGCCTGTACCCATCCATTGCAACACCCCAAGCCGTGTGACTTGTCCCATCATGCCTTGGCAGTTACTCCATCGATGTCAAAAAGCACAGGCTCCAGCTCGGCCTGGCTGTGCCCCTGGCTGAGGGCATCAGTGCACATTTGGGCTGTAGCTCCTCAGCTGTGGCTCCAGGCAAAACTCTGACTTGTCTTATGGAAACCTGGTACCCAGCGTCCGAGAAGCCTTGTTTGCAAAGGCTTTGCTTCAGAGCAGAGACGTTCCAGAGTGGACATCAGATGGAAACATAAAGCTGCAATTGGCTGCCACAATAGTGAGCAAACCCTGCTATCCCCAAGGCCAGAGGAAAATGGGGCTGGGAAGTGCAGCCCTGGAAAGAAAGAGGTTTATTTCAGTGGTGCCTCTGCTGCCTCTTAGGGCCTTTGGTGGACGTGAAGGTGATCTCCGTGAATGACAAGGTGCTGCTGTCAGGCCAATGTGAAACCTCTTGGTCCGTTCCTTGATTGTATCATCAAGGGGGTGAGTAAAGGCTGGTGGAGAGATAAAACAGCAGTCTGAGAACATAGGCACACAAGTGGAGACCCCAGTGTGATGTGCCTTGTGTTCCTGGCCTGCCTTACATCTACTGGGTAGAGAAGGGACGGACCTTGCCACACTGCAGTGGTGGCAAACAGTTTCTTGCACAAAGGCACCGAACCTGTCTGCAATGCTGTCTGGGGTGTCCGACACACACTTGTTCTGAATGGGGATGGCTTCCCTGTGCTGTACCTGCCAGCCACACGTAGGTACGGGTGAGAGCCTTGGCATCTCACAGAACACTACAGACATCTATTTGGACATGAAATCGAGTAACAGTCCGCAGTTTGATCAGGCAATGTGAGGATGAAAACCATCATTACAGGCCATGGAGATCTAGTCAACCCAGCTGATGGAAAAGACAGAGCAAAGCTTAGTTCTCCCTATGATAGATGACCTCATTTGCTCAGATGGCAGCATAGGCTGCCAAGAAAGTAGTAAACAGGGACAAGTGCAGTTGCCTTGCACGTGCCTTGGACAACCTCTGGCACCTCAGATGTCAGCAGGTATTTCATCTGAACAGCCGACTCCTGACCTACATCTTCACCAGTGACCACAGGAGCTGAGGCAAGGAGCTCACATGCAGGTGCCTATTTAATGCCCACCTGAACTGAGGCAAGAGGAATCCCACCTCCTGTGGGTTTGCGGCAGGCATAGGAATGAGCTGAGTCCCCTTCCAGTGCTTAGCAATAGAAACACAGGATGAGATGCCTCCACTGAGTCTCAGTCTCCAGCTGAATCCTATCCCTCATCAGGATTAAAGAAGATCCCTGCCTGTCATTGTCTGGGTGTCCTACTTCATGGTAAGACAAAAGGGTGATTTTTAGACCTAACTCCATCTCTGATAGGAGAAATGACAGTGCTGGAAAGAAGTGTCTCTCCCCAGTTGAAGGAGGGAACATGAGTGATTCCTTCAGCCTGTTTCACAGCAGGTTCCCCTGGAGCCCCAGGGACACCTGGAGGGAGCCCCGAGGGGCAGAGAAAGCGCTGCCTTGGGCTGGGCCTCTGCTGCTGAGCTGGGCTGGGCTCCTGGGATGGAGGGAGCTGCTGGCAAGTGGGCAGCCCTGCAGAGAGACAGCTCTGCCCAGGAGCAGCTCCTCTGCAAAGCGCAGCAGGGCTGAGGGCACTGCCTGCAGGCACCGAGGGGAGAGGAGTGAGGCAGAGAGAGGTTAAAAGCAGTCTGGGGTGGAAGGAAGAGCTGAGCTTGTTCACAGAGAAATCTTCACAGCATTTGACACAGTAAGTCTCTGGCAGCAGGGAAATTCAGATCGTGGAGGGGTCTTCCAGAGCTGGTACATCCCATGACTGACAGGACCTATCAGGATGTCTTTCTTGGCTTCTCTGGGGTGGAGAAGGAGGACGTGCTCCAGAGCAGGGCTTCCCTGCCGCACCATCTGAAGGAAAGGTCATGATGGCTGCCTTCTCCTGGGGATGGCTGCAAGGGCGTGAAGCTGGGTGTGCACCCAGACGTGCCCAGGGCCATCCTTCAGAGCAGGGTCCCTGCACCCCAGGGGGCTGTGTGCCAGGGCAAGGGACTCTGCCACCTGCCAGGGTCAGCACTCAGCCTGCCCGGGGAGCTGCCCACAACGCTGCAGGGAGAAGCTGTGTGTGCAAGGAGTGACCCTTGGCAGGGTAAGACCGGGTCCCTCTGTTGAGAGGGTACTGCATGGGTCAGGGCTGCCTGCAGCTCCATATTACTCCCAGGGAATTTCCAAGGGGACTTTTCAAGAGGAAGGTCAAGATGAGGATTACCTAAAAGGGAAGGAATCTGTGCTTTCCGTTTTCCACTCTTAGTTGGCTGGGTGGGCAGTGGGAGATGGGAATTTATTCCTCTGCTCTGGAGAAGGCACTGAGACCCTGCTTCTCACTGGGACTTGTCTGAGCTTCTCCTGAGCCCCTGCACATGCAGAGATGCCCCTGGGCAGTGCCCTGCTGCCAGGAGATGTCTGCAGGGCAGAGCTGAGCACACAGTGGGGGGGATGGGGTCTGTGAGCACGGACAGGGAGGAGACTTGGGGACAGAGAACCAGCTCCTGGCAGGGACAGCTCCAGGCAGCAGAGACATGGGCAGGGAGGGAGAGGGAGCTGCTCCCATAAACACCATGGCAGTGGGGATTCAGGCACCTCCCTGCCATCCCTTGCAGCACAGACACCTTCAGGGAGCACCCTCCTGGTCTCCTCTCCCACCCAGCACAGCCTTTGCCCCCAGGGTCATGGGGTTTCAGGCTGCCTTCTTCTTGGCAGCCCAACCCACAGTGAGGAGAAATCCGAGTGCCTGTCTGTCTGTCCCTGTCCTTCCTCCCATGGCAGGAGCATTGGGACATTTCTCTCTTTCCCCTCCTGGCCTTGCTGCCTTTGTCCCCACCTTACCTGGGGGCTCTGGGCACTGCAGTGTGTGGGGCTGGCAATGAGCTGACCCTCACCTAAGGACTCCCTGTCTTCCGGACTTCTGACTCTTTCCCTGGGGGTGCTGCTGGGATGCAGGCTGTCCTCCAGAAGGGCACAGCTCTCCCATAGGCTCTCTGTGTCCCATGGAGAAGACAACTTAGTGCTAAGGCCATGGCAATGTGGCTCATCATCTGTGTGGGCAGCTGCAATGAGCCCTGTGTGTCCGTGGCTGGGAGGGGAGAGCTGAGATCCTGCTCAGGTACGATGAGATGGTGGGGAGGGGTTTGGAGATCTGCACTTGGGAACTGGATTCCTCCGCTCTCAGAAGTTTCCAGTTTCTTCTCAGGGGAACATCTGGTGATCATCCTCCAGCTCAAAGAGCTGCAAGGAAAAGGCAGCTGAGACCAGGGCTGATGGACGGACCAGCTCTCCACACCCTGCACTAAGGGACAGTCCCTTTGCCTGTCAACACCCACAACATGTCACTTGGAGTACAGCAGAAGTGCCAAGGATTTCTGCTTTACAAGCACTTCTCAGTTGTGGTGTGGCAACTAGAACGAGATAAAAAAAACAAAATCCCTTCGGCTCTGCTCTGCAGTGGGGTGAAATGGGAGCAACAATGCTGAAAGCTCATTGATACCCAAAGTGGATTTAATCTGAGATCACCCCATGTTGCTATTACCTATTGCTGTAGGACAGGACTGACACCTCCAGAGCCCACAGCAGAGCCCCCTGCTCCACATGGCACCCTCAGCCAGCCCCAACCAGAGCTCATGAAAGGGACTTGCCAAAGGTCTCCCTGAAAGGTGCAAGGCAGTCTGGGGTGTTTCCATGAGAACTGCAATAGGCTTTGCTCAGAGAACTCTACCCTAACTTCTCACTGCCTTTACCTCCTTGGGCAGGTCCCCATGCAGAGAGGCAGATGTCCAACAGCAGTTCCATCATTGAGTTCCTTCTCCTGGCATTTGCAGACATGCGGGAGCTGCATCTCTTGCACTTCTGGCTCTTCGTGGCCATCTACCTGGCTGCCCTCCTGGGCAACGGCCTCATCATCACCGCCGTAGCCTGTGACTACCGCCTCCACACCCCCATGTACTTCTTCCTCCTCAACCTCTCCCTCATCAACCTGGCCTCCATCTCCACTACTCTCCCCAAGTCCATGGCCAATGCCCTGTGGGACACCAGGGCCATTTCCTATGCAGGATGTGCTGCCCAGCTCTTTCTATTTGTCTTTTTCATATCAGCAGAGTATTGTCTTCTCACTGTCATGGCCTACGACCTCTACGTGGCCATCTGCAAACCCCTGCAGTACGGGACCCTCCTGGGCAGCAGAGCTTGTGTCCACATGGCAGCAGCTGCCTGGGGCAGTGGTTTCTTCTATGCTCTTCTGCACACTGCCAATACATTTTCCTTACCCCTCTGCCGAGGCAATACCCTGGAGCAGTTCTTCTGTGAACTTCCCCAGATCCTCAAGCTCTCCTGCTCAGATGCCTACCTCAGGGAATTTAAACTTCTTGTGTTTAGTACTTTTGTCTTTTTGGAGTGTTTTGTTTTCATTGTGGCGTCCTATGTGCAGATCCTCAGGGCCGTGCTGAGGATCCCCTCTGAGCAGGGACGCCACAAAGCCTTTTCCACGTGCCTCCCTCACCTGGCCATGGTCTCCCTGTTTCTGAGCACTGCCACATTTGCCTACCTGAAGCCCCCTCCACCTCCTCCCCATCCCTGAATCGAGTGGTTGCTGCCCTGTACTCGGTGGTGCCTCCAGCAGTGAACCCCCTCATCTACAGCAGGAGGAACCAGGAGCTCAAGGAAGCAGTGTGGAAACTGATGACTGGATGTTCTCCAGGAGCTACAGAGTGTCCATCTTCTTCAACAGATGACTCATAATGTAACTCATAACAGGCCCAGCCTTTCTTGATTAATTTTTGTTGTCATTATTGTTGTTGGGTAAGTTTTTCCTTTTCTTGCTTTTTTAACTTGTGATAATGTTGTCCACAAAGAAATGCGGACACCCCACTTCTACTTCATTATCTTCCTCACTAGTGTGACCCACCGACTGTGTAAATAAGGAGCTATACTCCTTCTCTAATTAAACAAAATAAATGTACTTGCATTGATTTGTCTGTCTGAGACCCAAGCAACTAAAACTGAACCAAATATTCATCCTCATAGGTGAAGAAAGGGCAATGGGGCTGTCATGGTTTAACCCCAGCCAGCAACTGTGAACCACACAGCCGCTCGCTCACTCCCCCAAGGTGGGATGGGGGAGAGAATCAGAAGAGTAAAAGGGACAAAACTCGTGGGTTAAGATAAGGACGGTTTAATAGGGAATGCAAAAGCCACGCGCACAAGCAAAGCAAAGCAAGGAATTCATTCACTACTTCCTATCGGCAGGCAGGTGTTCAGCCATCCCCACGAAAGCAGGGCTCCATCATGCGTAACGGTTACTAGGGAAGACAAATGCCATCACGCCAAACGTCCCCCCCTTCCTTCTTCTTCCCCCAGCTTTATATACTGAGCATGATGTCATATGGTATGGAATAGCCCTTTGGCCAGTCTGGGTCAGCCCCCCTGGCTGTGCCCCCTCCCAGCTTCTTGTGCACCTGGCAGAGCATGGGAAGCTGAAAAGTCCTTGACTGGTGTAAACTCTGCTCAGCAAGAATGAAAACATCAGTGTGTTATCAACATTATTCTCATCCTAAATCCAAAACACAGCACTATACCAGCTACTAAGAAGAAAATTTACTCTATCCCAGCTGAAACCAGGACAGGGGCCATGATGGAGTCCCCCATACCTACGGAATGGGGAACGTTCCCAGCCCTTAGGCAAATCTCTTCCCTCTCTCTCTCATGACCTGCATAGTCTTTGTTCTTGAGAAAACCCTCATCATCATGCACGTGGTGGCAAACTAGCATCTGCACACCCCCATGGCTTCTTCTTGGGCCATTTGTCTTCCCTGGAGATCTTCTACAGACCCACCACCTGCCCCAGCTGATGGCCAGCTGCATGACTGGGGACAGCACCATCTCTGCTCATCACGGTGTTAGTATTGTTTCCTGCACCTTTTGCATGTACCGAGTGTTTACTACCCGTGATCACACCCTACGATCAGTACTGGGCTGTGTGCCACGCCCTGCTCTCTACAAGACTCATGAACCGGCAGGTCTGTCTCCAGAGGGCAGCTGCCCCTTCGCTAGGGGCATTTCTGTCATCTACAGTCATAATTTCAGTCGTGTCCCAGATACAGTTGTGTGGCCCCAGTGGAGTGGGCCACTTCTTCTGTGATTTCACCCCATTGTGGAGCTCTCACGCAATGACACTGCGACACTCGTGCTCTTTGCTGTCATAACCTGCTTTTTAGATCCCATCCTCCTCTTCCTGTTCACATGGTCATCCTGTGTGCATCGGAGATGCCTCCCTGGGGCAGCTCTCCCATCCAGCATGGGCAGGCAGAAAGCCTTCTCCACCTGCTCCTCCCACCTCACTAGTGCCACTCTTTTCTATGACACCCTCATCCTTGGGGGTGTGATGCCCAGAACAGCCCTCCTGAGACAGTTTGACAAAACCCTTTTTGCTACACCATCCTCACATCCCTGTTCAATCCCTTCATCTACCGCCTGTGGACTAGAAAGGTTGGGGGACACTGAGAAAAATGCTCAGGGAAGCTGTGAGCTGCGCAGAGACCCCACTGGAGCTGTGGGCCTGCAGGAAGAAATCACTTCTGGCTCTCTTCTGAGCTAGGCCAGAGGACCTGGACTGGCGTGTGCTGTGTCCTGGGCACTCCGCTGGAAGGGTGGGATACGAAGAAGGCTTCTGGTGTGGGAAGGAGCAGAGAGGTGCTGGTGGAGCTGGCTGGTGTCATCATGAGACCTCTCTCAAACATCTTGGAAGGGGCAGAGAGATCAGGGAGGCTGCAAGGTCCTCAGAAAAGGCAAATATCAAACCCATCCTCAAGAAGGGCAAGAAGGAGGATTGGGAGTGTTACAGGTTGGTCAGCTTCACCTCCGTCCCTGGGAAGGTGGCAGGGCAAATGCTCTTGCAGCTATCTCCATCACTTGAAGGACAAGAAAAGGATTGCTGAACCCATGTGGGAGGGGAAAGAAGGGCATGCTGTGTACCTGGACTTCTGCAACTCTTTGGATGTGGTTTCCCGTGGTCTCCCTAGAGCGGATTGTTGACATCTGGACTGAAGAAGTGGATGCTGCGGTGGGTGGGAAGTTGGCTGGACGATCAGGAACAAATCTGTCAGTGGTACAAAGTCCTCCGAGGAGCCAGATACTAGCAGCATCCCTCAGGGATCAGCAAAATTTCTTAAAAAATCATGAAAAGCTGGAAATGAAGACTTTTTCAGCTATTACCTAGATTTCTTTTTCTGAACTCCTTCCAGTTTGGACTGGGACCAGTCCCAGTACAAACTGGAACCCTTTAACCCCTCTCAGTACAGACTGACCGCCCTCCAAGCAGAAACTGCATCCATTTAACCACTCCCAGTACAGACTGGGCCCTGTCACATTATAAACTGGATCCTGTTAACCCCTCATAGTACAGAATGGACCCCATCCGAGTCCAAACTGGTTCCTTTAACCCCTCCCAGTACAGACTGGGCCCTGTCACGTTATAAACTGCATCCCCTGACCCCCTCCCAGTACAGACTGGGCCCCGTCCCAGTACAAACCTGATCCCTTTACCTCTCCCAGTACAGACTGGGCCCCCTCCCAATACAAACTGGATCCTTCAAACACCTCCCAGTACAGAATGGGGCCTCTCCCAGTGCAAACTGGACACATTTAATACCTGCCAGTACAGACTGGGCCCTGTTCCACTACAAACTGGTTCCTTTTAACCCCTCCCAGCACAGACTTTGCCCTGTCCCAGTATAAACTGGAGCCCTTGGTCCCCTTCCCAGCACAGACTGGGCCTCATCCCAGTACAAACTGGATCCCTTTCACATTGCCCAGCTCAGACTGGGCCCTGTCCCAGGACAAACTGCATCCTTTTATCCTTTTCCATTACAGACTGGGCACGTCCTAGTACAAAATGGATCCCATGATCCCTTCCCAGTACAGGCTGTGTCCCGTCACAGTCCAGCCTGGATCCCTTTAACTCCTGCCAGTACAGCCTGGGCCCCATCCCAGTACAAACTGGATCCCCTGGCCCCATCCCAGTAGAGACTGGGCCCTGTCCCCGTACAAACTGGATCTCTTTAACCTTATAGAGTGGGTCTCATCCTTGTACAGACCCCTAACTGCCCCCCAGATCCCTAAGGGCCCCCATGGACCCCTAAGTGCAACCTTGGCACCCCTAAATGCGTCCATTGTCCATACCCCTCCCTCCCTTCCCTCCACTATGCCATGCCCCATGTGTCCTCTGGCCCCAGTTGCAGCCCCGCTTCTTGACCTTCACCTTGCTGTGGGCCAGCCTCACCTCCCCCAGTGCCTTCAGCCCTTGGCTGAGACTCCCCCTCACCTCATCCAGCCTTCCTTGGAGGGAAGACTCTGCCCAGGCCTTCACCTGAGCTTGGGTGGGCTCAAGGCTTGTCCTCCTCAGGTGGTGCTGGGTGGCCATTAGATCTTTAGAAGGTCTCAAGCTCAACCTTGGGTGTTGACTGAGAAGACAACCACTCCAGTGGAGACATCAGAAATCCTGCAAAAGCTTCAAGGTCAAATCCAAGAGGAAGAAGAGAGGTTGTAGGTGCTGGAGATCATCTAGTCAAAGCCCACCTTAGAGTGGAGACCACCCCTGGAGATACCCAACGCACAAGTGGTGTCCCTCAGGGGTCCATGCTGGGACCAGTACTGTTGAATATCTTTATCAAGGACATGAATAGTGCAACTGAGTGCAAGTTTTGAAATGCCACCAAGCTGAGTGGGGCAGGTGACACTCCCGAGGGTCAGGGTGCCATCCAGAGGGACCTGGACAAGCTTGAGAAGGAGGCCCATGTGAACCTCGTGAGGTTCAACAAGGCCAAGTGCAAGGTCGTGCACCTGGGTCAGGGCAACCCCTGGTGTCAATACAGGCTGGGGGATGAAGGGATGGAGAGCAGCCCTGAGGAGAAGGACTTGGGGACACTGGTAGATGAAAAGCTGGACATGAGCGGGCAATGTGCTCTCACAGCCCAGAAAGCCAACTGTATCCTGGGCTGCATGAAAAGAAGCGTGGCCAGCAGGTCGAGGGAGGGCATTCTGCCCCTCTACTCTGCTCTGGTGAGACCCTACATGGAGTACTGCATCCAGCTCTGGAGTCCTCAGTACAGGAAGGACATGGACCTGTTGGACCAGGTCCAGAAGAGGGGCACAAAAATGATCCGAGGGATGGAATACCTCTGCTGTGAGGAAAGGCTGAAAGAGCTGGGGGTGTTCAGCCTGGAGAAGAGAAGGCTGCTGTAGGAGGGTAGATTTAGATTGAACACAAGGAAAAATTTTTCCCAATGAGGGGAGTGAAACACTGGAACGGGTTTCCCAGAGAGGTGGTAGATGCGGCATCCTTGGAAACATTCAAGGACAGGCTAGATGGGGCTCTGAGCAACCTGATCTAGTTGTAGAAGTCCCTGCCCATTGCAGGGGGGTTTAACTAGATGACCACTAAAGGTCCCTTTGCACCCAAACCATTCTATGATTCTTTGATTCTATGATTCTATGAATGCTATGACCAGGATTAGAGGGGATCCTGCCTCCAGCCAGGTGGTTGAAAGGGACAACCGGGTTTACTGGACTGTATGGATTTGATGGCCTGGAACAGGAGACCCGCAGGATGATAAGGCTCTAATGCACACCGGTACACAGTGTACCCAAATGCCATCAAGCTATAAAGGGGCAGAACCCATCTGGATTTCTGGAGAGACAGGGGGATGAACATGGGACTGTAGGAAAAGAGTGCAGGTGCCTATTTGTAACAGACGCCATGACTGAAGCAAGAGGAATCCCACCTCCTGGGGGTTTGTGGCAGGCAGGGGAGGGAGCTGAGGTCCCTTCCAGCCCCAGCACTACAAATCCAGCATGAGATGCCTCCATTGACTCAGCTGATTGCCTTCCCTCAGCATGGCTGAAGGAGATGCCTCCCTGGCAGTGTCCAGGTGTCCTGCCTCATGATGGGCCAAGGAGAAGGGGGATTCTCAGACCTAACTGTGTCTGGGAGAGGAGAAAGGGCACTGCTGCAAAGAAACGTCTCTGCAGAGGTGAGAGAGGCAACATCGGTGATTCCTTCAGTCTCTTCCCAAGCAGGTTCCTGGAGAGCCCCAGGGACACCTGGAGGGAGCGCCGAGTGGGGTGGGGGGCAGAGAAAGTGACGTCTTGGGCAGGTGCCCTCCTCCAGGGCTGAGACAGGCTCCTCGGGTGGAGGGAGCTCCTGGGAAGCAGGCAGCAGTGCAGAGAGACAGCTCTGCCAAGGAGCAACTCCTCTGCCAAGCGCAGCAGGGCTCTGGGCAAAGGAGTAGGGCAGAGCGAGATTAAAGGCAGGCTGGAGTGGGAGGAGAGAGGAGAGCTGCAAGGGAAGAAACCTTTCCAGCCCTTGACACGGTAAGTCTCTTGGTGCAGGGCAATGCAGCTGCCGCTGCGGGAAGGGTCCCCAAAAGCGTTCATAGCCTCCAGGGTCTGTCAGGAGGCCTCCCAGCCCAGGGGCTCATGTTAGACAAGGGGGAAGGGGTGAAGGCAGGGTGTGCAGCCAGAGCTGCCCAGGGCATTTCAGAGGGGGCTTTTGCAGAGGAAGAGCAAGGCAGGGGATACCTTACAGCTAAAGAGCTTTCCTGAGGCCGTGCTTCCAGTTTCCTGCTGTTTCAGGAAAAGGGGAAAAGGTGCTGCTGCGTTTGGCGAGGGAGCCTGAGAGTCCTGAGCTGCCACGCTGAGAGATCAGTAGGTCTGGTAGGAGCCAAGGCAACTGCTTCCATCCACTCCTTTACCTCCAGAGAGCACCAGCATCACCTTTGCTGGCCTCAGCAGGGTTTCTCTGACCTGCTCCTTACTGCCTGCAAGCGGGGAGTACCACCAGAGAGTGCCTGGAACCGGGAGGTTTCTTCAGGTCAGAGCTGAGCAGACAGGAGTGGGTGATGGGGTCTGTGATCCCTGACAGGGAAAAACTGGAGGGCAGAGAAACAGTTCCCGGCAGGGATAGCTCCAGGCAGCAGAGACATGGGCAGACAGGTATAGGAAACTCCAACCCCAAATGGCATGGGAGGGAGAATTTGGGAAGCTCCCTGTCATGCCCTCCAATGCAGACACCTTCCTCTGCGCAAGACCCCTGCTCTCGTCTCCCACCCAGCACAGCCTCTGCCCTCAAGGCTGTGTGGTCCAGGGCAGGAGTTGCCTCCTCTGCAGCCAGAGCTCTGGCACAGCAGAGGGGCATCTCTCCTGACACGTGGCCGCTTCCCTCTGCAGAGCAAAGGGGCTGAGAGCGACTGCCCTGGGCTTTTGCTGACTGGGAGGTGCTGTGCTCTGCTGGGAGAGGAGAAGGCTTTCCTGAGTGCCCGGCCGCCTCTCCTCTCCTTGCTTCCCTTAGGAGGAGAGTCACAGAGTTCTTCTTTGTTCCTCCACCTGCTTGTGCTGCTCTTCTTCCTGCTCGTGGGGTCCCTGGCAGTAACGGTGGTGGTGTGGGGCAAGGGGTGGGGGTGGGGAGTGCCTGCTCTGGCCCTGACCTGGAGGGCGCTGCCCTGGAGGTGTTTCCATGGGACCAAGGTGCCCAAGCCCTCTCTTCATTTTCCAGGCTCCAGACACTGCACTCAGTGCTTGGGCAATGAGGCACTGCTTCCCTTAGCAGACAGCACCGTAAGACACCTGATTATGCTGGGCAGGGAGTCCTGCGGGGCTGTGAGCATCCTTCCAGAAGGGCACAGCTCTCTTGTAGGACCTAGGAGATGTCTGAGAGCACCCGATCTGCCCATGCCAATCAGCATCCTTGCCCTGTCCTCTTCCTCATACTCCGCAGAGCTGCGCTGGAAAGGAGAGGTGTTTTGAACTCTGCACCTGGAACAGGACCCCTCTGCTCCCAGGACACTCCAGCATCTTTTGCAGAGCAACCTCTGGGTGCAGTCGTCCTGCAGCTGAGAGCGGTGCAAGCCCAGAGCAGCTGGGCACCAGGCTGATGGACAGAGCAGCCCTCCTGCATGGGAGCACTGACGGAGGTTTGCACTGAGAGCAATGGGGAATGTGACCCCTTCCAAGACCATTTCCCAAGTGGGATGGGGGTGTCTGCATACTAAAACACAGTGTACCGAGACACAATTGCTGCACCTCATCTCCCACCTTCCTCTGGGGAAGAAAGCGTCCTTCTGGGCTTTTTGCCCTCCGCTCTAGTGCAGCACAGGGAACTCCTCCCCAGGAAGCCTCCCTCCAAACACCCTGGGCTGTTGCTGCCTCCATGGGTCCTTGCTGGAAAGCAGGGCTGACCCTTCCGGAGCCCCTGGGGAGAGGGCACGGCTCTGCACAGCACACTCAGCCAGCACAAACCTGAGCTGAAGCCTCGGAGCTGCATAACAACCCGCCCCCCCCGAGGGAAGAAAAGCACGCTTAGGTATTGCACAATGAATGAATGAAATTTTTCTCAGAGAAACTTCTCTGAATTTTCCTCTTTTCTCTCCTTTGGCAGTTTCCATGCCCAGAAGCAGCAGATGTCCAATGGCAGCTCCACGAACGAGTTCCTCCTCCTGGCATTCACAGACACGCAGGAGCTGCAGCTCTTGCACTTCTGGCTCTTCCTGGCCATCTACCTGGCTGCCCTCCTGGGCAACGGCCTCATCATCACTGCCATAGCTTGGGACCACCGCCTCCACACCCCCATGTACTTCTTCCTCCTCAACCTCTCCCTCCTCGACCTGGGCTCCATCTCCACCACTCTCCCCAAGTCCATGGCCAATGCCCTGTGGGACACCAGGGCCATTTCCTACCAAGGGTGTCCTGGTTTCAGCTGGGATAGAGTTAGTTTTCTTCTTAGTAGCTGGTAGAGCGCTGTGTTTTGGATTTAGGATGAGAATAATGTTGATAACGCACTGATGTTTTGGTTCTTGCTGAGCAGAGTTTACACTAGTCAAGGACTTTTCAGCTTCTTGTGCTCTGCCAGGTGCACAAGAAGCTGGGAGGGAGCATAGCTAGGACAGCTGACCCAGACCGGCCAAAGGGCTATTCCATACCATATGACGTCATGCTCAGTATATAAGCTGGGGGAAGAAGAAGGAAGGGGGGGACATTGGGTGTGATGGCGTTTGTCTTCCCAAGTAACCGTTACGCGTGATGGAGCCCTGCTTTCCTGGGGATGGCTGAACACCTGCCTGCCGACGGGAAGTAGTGAATGAATTCCTTGCTTTGCTTTGCTTGTGCGCGCGGCTTTTGCTTTACCCATTAAACTGTCTTTATCTCAGCCCATGAGTTTTCTCACTTTTACTCTTCTGATTCTCTCCCCATCCCACCGGTGGGAGTGAGTGAGCGGCTGTGTGGTGCCTAGTTGCTGGCTGGGGTTAAACCACGACAGTCCTTTTTGGCGCCCAACGTGGGGCTCGAAGGGTTCGAGATAACGACAGATTTAATTGGAATGTGCTAGATCGAAGTTATAGCAGGTATTGCTGTTTAGGTATTAATCGGCAGGCTTCTGTACTTGCCATGGGGCTTGCTTGCCTTACTGTATATTAGAGTCTAGTGCTCGTTAGTGGCTGCTTTTTGCTTTTGCTGCTTGCTGAACTGCTTATCATCTTACTCTGCTGTGCCTGGGAACATTTTGATAACAGCAATAGCCATGCGCCTGGGCTGGCAGATGGCCAGGGCATCGCTGCTGTTTCTGTGCTGCTGTACTGGACAGGCTGGAACTCCAGTGTGAACTCGAGTCGAAGGGACTGTGACCTGTGGATGAGTCCATGTGGGAGCAGGACACCCCGAAGCGTCTGTGGACGTGGATAAGCCCATGCCAGAGCAGGTATGTCTCGAAGCATCTGTGGCCATGGTTATGTCTGTGCCGCAGCAGATATACCTCTTGAAGGGATTGTGGCCCAAGGATAAGTCCACGCTGGAGAAGGTACACCTCGAAGCATCTGTGGCTGTGGATAAGTCCATGCTGCAGCAGGTACACCTTGAGGCATCAGTGGCTGTGCATGAGGTCATGCTGGAGCACCTCAAAGCGTGTGGCCATGGGTAAGGCCATGGTGGAACAAGCTTACTTCTGAAGAGACTGTGGCTGCGGGTAAGGCCACGGTGGAGCAAGTTTACTTCTGAAGAGACTGTGGCTGCGGGCAAGGCCACGCTGGAGCAGGTATATCTCTGAAAGCATTGTGGCCCATGGAGAAGGCCATGTGGGAACAGGTGCACCTCTAAGTGACTGTGGCTGTGGATAAATCCATGCCGCAGCAGGTATACCCCTGGAGAGACTGTGGCTCATAGACAAGGCTCCGCTTGGAGCAGGTAAACACCTAAGGGACTGCAGTCTGTGGATAAGTCCAAGCCGGAGCAGGGGCAAGGGAAGGAGTCCATTGCAGTGTTAAGCCCAATGGTCTGGTCCAAAGGGGCCAGGGGTGGAGATTGTAATGGAAATACCTTTAAATTGTTGTAACCTGGGATTTGAGTTGCATGTTATGGGAATTACTATAGCAAGAACCCCTTACTGCTAGCCAGGCTAGGAGCAAGGGGAGGAGTTCCTTGCAATATTAATCCTGGCCCAAAGGGGCCAGGGGTGGAGATTGTAATGGAAATACCTTTAAATTGTTGTAACCCATGATCTGAGTTGCATGTTATAGGAATTACCATACCAGGAACCACCTGAACCAATGGAGAAAAAGCCTTACAAGAAGCAGTGCAAGTGCAGCAGTGACCCAACCTGAGCTGGCTTTGGTGCCCAATAACTCCACGTAACACACCACCTCTCCTGTCCTGAGTGACCACCATCACAGATGGAGCCCAAAGTCTCGGACTAAATGAACTCAATGGACATTATGTGGACATTTGTGGATGTTTATGGACATTTTACAGACATTTTACAGGGGTGGTCCATAAAATAAGTGGGGTGGTGGTTAATGAGGATGTATTGGATAATGTGGGACCTGAGCATGATGTAAATGGTATGGAATAAGGGGTGGATACTGTCCTGGTTTCAGCTGGGATAGAGTTAGTTTTCTTCTTAGTAGCTGGTAGAGCGCTGTGTTTTGGATTTAGGATGAGAATAATGTTGATAACGCACTGATGTTTTGGTTCTTGCTGAGCAGAGTTTACACTAGTCAAGGACTTTTCAGCTTCTTGTGCTCTGCCAGGTGCACAAGAAGCTGGGAGGGAGCATAGCTAGGACAGCTGACCCAGACCGGCCAAAGGGCTATTCCATACCATATGACGTCATGCTCAGTATATAAGCTGGGGGAAGAAGAAGGAAGGGGGGGACATTGGGTGTGATGGCGTTTGTCTTCCCAAGTAACCGTTACGCGTGATGGAGCCCTGCTTTCCTGGGGATGGCTGAACACCTGCCTGCCGACGGGAAGTAGTGAATGAATTCCTTGCTTTGCTTTGCTTGTGCGCGCGGCTTTTGCTTTACCCATTAAACTGTCTTTATCTCAGCCCATGAGTTTTCTCACTTTTACTCTTCTGATTCTCTCCCCATCCCACCGGGGGGGAGTGAGTGAGCGGCTGTGTGGTGCCTAGTTGCTGGCTGGGGTTAAACCACGACAGCTGCCCAGCTCTTTTTCTTTCTCTTCTTCATTGGAGGAGAATATTGTATTCTCACTGTCATGGCCTATGACCGCTACGTGGCCATCTGTAAACCCCTGCACTACAGGACCCTCCTGGGCAGCAGAGCTTGTGTCCACATGGCAGCAGCTGCCTGGGGCAGTGGGTTTCTCAATGCTGTCTTGCACACTGCCAATACATTCTCACTGCCCCTCTGCCAAGGCAATGCTGTGGACCAATTCTTCTGTGAAATCCCCCAGATCCTCAAGCTCTCCTGCTCAGATGCCTACCTCAGGGAAGTGGGGCTTATTCTGGTTAGTGTCTGTTTAACATTTGGGTGTTTTGTTTTCCTTGTGGTGTCCTATGTGCAGATCTTCAGGGCTGTGCTGAGGATCCCCTCTGAGCAAGGGCGCCGCAAATCCTTTTCCACGTGCCTCCCTCACCTAGTCGTGGTTTCCCTTTTCCTCAGCACTGTAATGTTTGCCTACTTGAAGCCCCCCTCCATCTCCTCCTCATCCCTGGATCTGGTGGTGGCAGTGCTGTACAGTGTGGTGCCTCTAGCAGCAAACCCTATCATCTACAGCATGAGGAACAAGGAGATCAAGGAGGCCCTGCGGAAACTGTTTGAACATATACTTCTGCAGCATCAATAAGGTGTCCATCATTCTCAGGAAAACCTCGGATGCTCTTTTGATCTTCTCTGTCCTGTTTTCTCTTTGTTTATTATACTTCATACAGGACTTCCACATAAATAATATTATCCATATGCCTGCCAGTGTTTTCCGACCTAAAAGACATCATGTGCCTATGGAGCCAGCCTCCCTGGGCAGGTAAACACAATAAAGAATCCAGCAGCAAATTATTTGCCTCTCCTCCCATCTCTTACATCTCCTCTGGAGCTGCGGGTGCAGCCCTAGCACACAGGAGGGGTCAAGGAGCCACGAGCCCAGCTGCCACATGGAGAAGCAGGCACTTGTGGACCTCAGGGCTGCCCCTTGCTGCCTCAGTGGACAGATCCTTTCTGCCACCTTCACACCACGGCTGCTGCTTCTCTGGAGCCATGGCCATGGACAACATCAGGACCTGCTCTTTTCAGAGTAGCACTGCCAGCTCAGGGCCCTGTGCAGAGCACGGGGTGGGAACCAAGACAGGCTGGCCAGGCCAGCCTGGACATGCCCACCTGGGGAAAGGGATGTCCAGGGAGAAGAGCAAGTGAGCATTTCTGTGCCTGCAGGGAGGAATCCATGAGAAAGAGAAACCAGGACTCTTGTGCTGGCCTGGGGAGAGGGGCTGGCACTGAGCTGGCAGAGGCAGTCTGTGGTGGGGAGCTCCAGGACCCCAGACCAGGAGTTCTTCGGCTTCACTAACCTCCGTTTCCTCATGCCATGGTGAGCCTCCAGCCCTGGGGCTGATGGGGAGGCTGACCCTTCTCTGCCCCCCAGCAGCTGCTGTGCCCTTCAGAGGGGCTGGGGCTGTGGGGTGGGTGCCCAGAGCTCTGCAGCACCCTGCGGTGGGCACTGCCATGGGACCAGCCCAGGCTGGGCTGCTCTGCTGGGCTGGACTGGGGGGAGGGCAGGGGAGGTGGGGAGAGCTGGGGAGGGACTGGGCTGGGCTGGGTTGGGAAGTGCCCGGGAGAGGACAGCGCCAATGTTAGCTGAGCTGTGTGGCCATGTATCGTGGTATAACCGCAGCTGGCAAGTAAGCACCACGCAGCTGCTCGCTCACTCCCCCCTTGGTGGGATGGGGGAGAGAATCAGGAGGGTAAAAGGGAGAAAACTCCTGGGTTGAGATAAGAACAGTTTAATAATTGAAGTAAAATAAATTAGAACAGTTAAATAGTCAAAGCAAAAGCCTTGCACGCAAACAAAGCAAAACAAGAAATTCATTCACTCCTTCCCATCGGCAGGCAGGTGCTCAGCCATCTCCAGGAAAGCAGGGCTTCATCACATGTGACGATTACTTGGGAAGACAGACACCATCGCGCCCAATGTCCTCCCCTTCCTTCTTCTTCCCCCAGCTTATATACTGAGCATGACGTCATATGGTATGGAATAGCCCTTTGGCCAGTCTGAGCCCCACTGAGGGCCATTACTGACAAAGCCTCCTCATGGACTTGTCAGAGCAGATAACTGGAGGCTGTGATTACAGGTAGGCAAAGGCACTGTGCAGGTGGCTCTGATGTGAGTCAAGCCTTGGTTGACTTGATGCAGCAGAAAGGCCAAGTGCTGACCTCCAGCCTGTGGGAAGGGAGATCCTGTCCCTCACAGAGCTCAGGGCTCTTCCTGGGGCAGGGTGATGTGGGATGTGCAATGCTTAGTGAAGGACAAGAGTATGGCAGTGGCCGGCCTTCCCAGGGGCTGCAAGGAGACAATAAGGCCCCAGTGCCATGAGAGCAACCTGTCTCCTCATAGATGCCAGTAGCACAGACAGCTGCCATGGCCAAGGGGACAAAGACCTCAAGCACATGCAGGCAGGATCCAAGCTTTTTGGGAAGGGAAGGAGAGGGAGCTGCCCTTTACCTGAGAGGTCAGCAGGAATGCATGGAGCTCTGCCTTGGGATGGGTCAGGATTAGCAGGCAGACCAGCATCACTGATGTTGTGCCTGGTACAGAGCACCTGAGCAGGAAGCACAAGAGGAGGCCTTCTTCAGGCAACAGGCAGAAACCTCACACTCACAGCCCTGGTCCTCATGAGGACTTGAACCACCCTGATATTTGCTGGAAGGACAACAGGGCAGGACGCATGCAATCCAGGCAGTTTCTGGAGACCATCAATGATAACTTCCCAAGAATGCAGAGAATGGGCTTGGAAAGCCAAAGCCCACCTGAAGTTGCACCTGTGGAGGAATTTGAAGAACAAGAGCAGCTTCTACAGTGACATCAGCAGCAAAAGGAAGGCTGGGAAAAAACACAGGCCTGCTGCTAAATGGGGCTGGGGCTGTAGTGACAGAGGATGCAGAAAGGGCCAACGCACCCAGTGCCTTCTTGGTGAGACCGGCCTTCAGGAATCCCAGGCCCCTGAGACCAGAGGGCAAGTCTGGTGGAGGAGGATCAGGTTAGGGAACCTTTAGACAAACCAGATATAAACAAGGCCATGGGAGCTGACAAGATGTGCTCGTGAGGGCTTAGCAATGTGGCCAATGTCATTGTGAAGCCACTCTTGGTCACCTTTGAAAGGTCCCATGGCTTTTGGGTGAGACTTGTGAGGACTGGAAGAAAGCGTATGTCACTCCTGTCTTCAAGGAGGACGAGCAGGAGGAGCTGTGGAGCTGCTCAGCCAGGCTCCCATAACACCCTCCTAGACCAAGAATGGACTAGAGAAGTGGAAAGTGAGGGGAATGGCAAACTGCCTGACTTGCTGGGCTCACGGCTCTTGTGACCAGCAACACAAACTCCAGCGGGAGGCAAGTCCCTCATGGTGTTCCCCAGGGTCCAATATTAGGGCCAATACTGTTTCATCTCTTACTGGTCTGGAGGATGAGACCGAGGGCACCCTCAGGGAGTTAACAGATGACAGGATACTGGGAGGAGTGGCTGATAAACCAGAGGGTAGCACTGGGATTCTGAGGGACCTCAACAGGCTGGAGAAGTGGTTCAGAGGAGATCCTCATGAAGTTCCACAAAGGGAAGAGCAAGGTCCTTTACAGAATAGGACCTGCAGGTCCTGGTGGACAAGAAGTGCGACATCAGCCAGCAATGTGCCAGCAATGTGTATAGAAGGCAATCAGCATCCTTGGCTGCATTAGGAAGGGCAGCAGGCAGAGGCAGGTGATCCCTCCCCCTCTCCTCAGCACTGGTGAGGCAATACCTGGAGTGCTGGGTCCAGTTCTGAGCTCCTCAGTGCAATGAAATTGAGAACTTGCAGAAACGAGTCTGGCTCTGGGCCATGAAGATGACTGAGGACCAGAGCATCTTTCACATGAAGAGAGGCTGAGAGAGCTGGGACTGTTCAGCCTAGAGAAGAGAAGGCTCGGGGGGGGTGTCTCATTAAAGTGTAAAAAAACCTGATGGGAGGGAGTGAAGAAGAGGGATCCAGACTCTCCTCAGTGGTACCCAGTGACAGAAAAAAAAGATGAAACCCCATGAAATTCCATCTGAACACAAGACAACACTTGTTTAAAATGTGAGGGAGGTCAAACACTGGATCAGGTTTCCCAGAGAGTCTCCATCCTTGGAAATATTCACAACCCAGCTGGACCCAATGGCTTTTGGCAACCTGCCCTAGCTGACCCTGCTTTGAGCAAGGCTGCTGGACTAGGTGACCTCCAGAGATCCTTTCCAACCCCAACTATTCTGTGATTCTCTGGGTCTGTAATGCCTGGCAGGGTTTCTGAGAACTTTTCTGTAGTATCCCCACACCAACGGGACTCCTGGTGTCCCTTGGAGCGGAGCCTCCTCCTGAGGATGATCTCCCTCACCTTGTAACCCTGAGGACAGAGTGAAACAGCGATTATAAATGGCAGCAATGCCTCAACATGCAGCAGTGTCCCCTACCCCTGAGTCCGTGTCCAGCCTCTTCTTCCTTCAGGATTTGAGTCAGAAGGGACAACTGAAAGTCTGCTCTGAGCAGGGAGAAGTTTATGGTTAGATCAGGGAGGTCAGTGCTTTCTCCAGCTGAGTTTTGAAAACCTCTGTGCCCCTGATCCACTCTTTATCAACTATCGTGGTGATATATGTGTATATAGATGTTTAAAAAACTCTCTCTCTATGTGTGTGTATGAGTATATAGATGTATTTATTTTTTTCTTTCCTTAACCTGATAAGAAATTCCCCTTACTGCTGCTTGTCTTTATGGTCTCTTGTCCCTTCCTTCCCTTCATGATCTCCAGCCAGATCATTGCACCTACTCAGACCAAGGAGAATCACAACCTCCTCTCCAAGCACAGCCTCACTAGGACCCTCTGGAACCATGCAGGCCGGCTGGGGTGGCCACATCCAAGCAGAGACATGCCCTACAGAAGGACTGTGGTAGTGAATGGGAGCTGGTGCTGGGGCAGAGCAAGGGGCCATGGAGGACATCAGAGATGACCTCCAGCAGCTCCCCTTCAACCAAGGCAGGGAGTAATGCACCCAGTGGTGCTCCTGAGAGGATGGTGACACAGGGAAAGAGGCACCAGGGGCTGCGGTGCAGGGAACTGATGCTTGCCTCTGTGTCTTGGGCCTCCTGGAAGCAGTGACAGGGGCTGCACCCCCAAGGCACCCCCCAAGCCTGCGAGCAGCAGTGAGTGCTCTCCTGACTGTGGGGAGCTGCTCTGGCTTCAGAGAGTCTGCTGGCAGAGCAGGAGCTGTTAGAGCTCACCCTCCCCCTCCAGTACTATGACTGGGGTGACAGCCCTGCCTGTTTGAGGGTCATTGTGAGGGTCATTTGGGGTCCTGGCAGTGTGGGAGCTTCCTGAAGCATCATGGCTCTTGTTCTCATTCCCATCCAATCCCTGCACCAGCGCAGCTCTGCTGCCACACAGCCCAGCTGTGCAGGCATCAATGGGGCAGGGTGCATTCGGGGGTGGGCAAACATCCCCCTGGTACGGTCTGCCCAATAGACCTCAGCGCCACATCCCTCTGCAGCCCTCCTGCTTTGGCAGCCCTCCCCAGCGCTGGTCCCTGCCCAGACTTGGCTGTGTCCCGTGCAGGGGTTCATAGACAGGGGTCTGCCGGGGTCTGGGCATGTGTGAGTTGGGGAAGGGCTGGATGTTCTCCCAGTGTAGGCGGAGCCGGTCACATTTAAATGATCAGCCCACACCTGGACCATGGTGAATGGCCAGGGCTGGAAAACACAAAGGGTCAGGACTGGGGGTGACTTTGGGGCCAGCATATGGGCTGGGGGAGACTGTCTCAAGGGCATGTGCTGGGCTCAGGGACTGAGGGACAACAGCAAACTCACGGGGTCATGCTTCCTTCAGCGCAAGCCCTGACAAAGGTTCCCAGCCTCCCTTTCAATGCCACGCTTCAGGAGGAACCATGGCACTAAGGGGTGGGGAGTGAGGGATGCCAATTCTGCTTCATCCACTTCCCAGACCTCATGGAGCACCACGACAGAAAGGACTTCTGGCTCTGCACCGTGAGCATGCTTTAGGGTAACCACAGTCTGGGCACTCCTGCTGATGAGCGCAATGCCAGAATTTGTCTCCTCCAGGCAATTTCCAGCCCACATCAGCTGCCACCCGAATTTTCCCCACCTCTCCTCTGATGCAGCTGGACGTTTCCTGGCCCCCTCCCCATGCTCCCTGCAGGGTCTTGACCTGGATGGGGATCGCTACCGCTAATCTGCCTCCCTGGGGGTCTCTGAATGTGGCAGGTGCTTGAAGGGACTGTGGTGCTTTTCCAAGGACAGTAGGTGTGTTCATTAGGGCCCGAGGGTGACAAGAATCACTCTCCAGTCTTCCTTTTTTGTACCTGCTTGGTGCCCACTGCCTCCCCTGGGACTGCAGAGTCCTCGTTCCCCTACAGATCCCTGGGTTTAGCACTTGTCCTTTGGGCGACTCCATTGTGGGGGACCTCTCACTTTGTGGGGCTCATGTCACTGCCCACCCCAAGCACACGCTGTCCAGGGAGATGCCCCAGGCTCCCCACGCAACTCCAGACTCCCATCCTTAAGGACATCGCCTGCCAAATCTGGAAGCCCTGGGATATTTCCCCCACGTGGGACAGCCCTGCATATGTACCTCAGTGACCATTCACCATCTGCACTGTAACTAGAAACTTGAATCCAAACCTTGCTCTCTAACAGGTCACAACATGACATTGAGCTCTTTGCTCCTGAGTCCAGGGAGCAACAGGCGCTTTTGGGGTGCAGTTGCTCATGACCACTCTTGGCAACAGCTTTGGAAGAGAAGTCGAGGCTTCAGGCACTGCACTGGGGAGAAGCCATTTATTAAAGAGCTGCTATGAGAGATTCAGCACTGACCCAGTGCTAGCCATACATAAATACATGCTACAGGCAAGACAGAGAAAGCTTAAAGAAGCAATAATGATAGTGATAACGATAATGATGATAATGACAATGAAAAAGATAATGATAATGACAAATATAGTGATGCTAATGATAATAGAAAACCTCACAAAGGAAAGGCCTGGAATGGTTTACCATGGGAGTTATTTGTGGAGACAGAAGGGAAGTTTATGCCTCCAGAAAAAAGCCCTTGAAATCACTTTCCCCAAGACATCTTTGAGCTCCTGGTTCCTCATGCTGTAGATGAGGGGGTTCACTGCTGGAGGCACCACTGAGTACAGAACTGCCACCACCACATCCAGGGATTGGGAGGAGATGGAGGGGGACTTCAGGTAGGCAAACATTACAGTGCTGACAAAGAGGGAGACCACGGCCAGGTGAGGGAGGCACGTGGAAAAGGCTTTGTGGCGTCCCTGCTCAGAGGGGATCCTCAGCACGGCCCTGAGGATCTGCACATAGGACACCACAAGGAAAACAAAACACCCAAAGGCTGAACAGGCACTAACCACAAGAAGCCCCACTTCCCTGAGGTAGGCATCTGAGCAGGAGAGCTTGAGGATCTGGGGGATTTCACAGAAGAACTGGTCCAGGACATTGCCTTGGCAGAGTGGCAGTGAGAATGTATTGGCAGTGTGCAAGAGAGCATTAAGAAACCCAGTGCCCCAGGCAGCTGCTGCCATGTGGACACAAGCTCTGCTGCCCAGCAGGGTCCTGTAGTGCAGGGGTTTGCAGATGGCCACGTAGCGGTCATAGGCCATGACAGTGAGAAGACAATACTCTCCTCCAACGAAGAAGAGAAAGAAAAAGACCTGTGCAGCACATCCCAGGTAGGAGATGGCCCTGGTGTCCCACAGGGAACTGGCCATGGCTTTGGGGAGAGTAGTGGAGATGGAGCCCAGGTCGAGGAGGGAGAGGTTGAGGAGGAAGAAGTACATGGGGGTGTGGAGGCGGTCGTCACAGGCTATGGCAGTGATGATGAGGCCGTTGCCCAGGAGGGCAGCCAGGTAGATGGCCAGGAAGAGCCAGAAGTGCAACAGCTGCAGCTCCCGCGTGTCTGCCAATGCCAGGAGGAGGAACTGAGTGATGGAGCTGCCATTGGACATTTGCTTCCTCTGGGCACTGTCCAAAAAGGAATAGACAGCGACAGGTTAGGAGAATCTTCTCTCGAAAATCCCATGCCATTTCTCATTGAAATCCCCCTCCCTGAGCTGAATGAGTACTGAGTCAGCTCAGTCCCCAACCCTGTCAACTGAATGATATGGCGCCTCACAGCTGTAAATAGACTGTGGGCACCTAGTTCCCATGAAGATACCTCCATTGAAGGACCCCCAGTCATAGTTAGAAGAGAAGCTGACCTGAAGCCCCACCTCAACCCCAGAGAACAAGAGCATCACTGACAGGGAGGGAATCAAGGAAGGATACTGCTACGCTCCAAAAAAAAAAAAAAAAAAAAACGAAGCAAGGAGAGGAAGGCAGAGAGGCATGCAGGGAAGCCTTCTCCATACCCAGCTGTGCTCTCCACCTCACAGACACAAGCACACATCAATATTAATTGTAGGACCCATGTGCTTCTTTTCTGGAGGTCCAGCTGTGCAGGAGGTAACTCCTGCCCTGGACCCTGTGGCCATAGGGACAGAGGCTCTTCTGGGTGGGAGAGGAGACCAGGGAGTTGCTCCAGGGAAGGCATCTGCAGTGCAGGGGATGGCAGAGAGGTGCCTGAATCCCCACCTTCCCATGGCGCTTCTGGGAGCAGATCCCTTTCACTCCCTGCCCACGTCTCTGGTGCCTGGAGCTGTCCCTGCCAGGGGCTGGTTCTCTGTCCCCACATCTCCTCCCTGTCCGTGCTCAAACAGCCAGTCCCCCCCACTGTGTGCTCAGCTCTGCCCTGCAGACCCCTCCTGGCAGCAGGGCACTGTCCAGGGGCATCTCTGTGCCTGCAGGGGCTGAGGAGCAGCTCAGACAAGTGCTAATGAGAACTGGGGTCTCCATGCCTTTTCCACAAGGCAGAAGGAAATTCCCATCTCCCACTGCCCACCCAGCCACCTTCTCCTTCGGGTAAATGCTGCCTCGATGTCCTTCTTCAAAAGGACCCTCTGCAAATGTCCTGGGGGTGATCTGGAGCTGTGAGCAGCCCTGGCCCATGCAGCACCCTCTCAACAGCAGAACCTGACGAGGGTTGCTGCTTCCACCCACAGCTTCTCCCTAGATTGCTGTGGGGAGCTCCCTGGGCCGGCTGAGAGCTGACCCTGGCAGGCGGCAGGGTCCCTGCCCCAGCACAGAATCACTGCTCTGGAGGACACCCCTCTCCACTGCACCAACCATGGGATGTGCCAGCTCTAAGAGATCCCTCCAGGATACTCAAGTGCATTGCCCTGCAGCCAGAGCCTTACCGTGTCAAGGGCTGTGGAGATTTCTGCTCCAGTGAGCTCTGTGCACCTTCCCACTCACGTCTGCCTTTAACCTCTCTCTGCCTGGCTCCTCTCCCCTCAGTGCCCCCAGGCAGTGCCCTCAGCCCTGCTGTGCTTTGCAGAGGAGCTGCTCCTGGGCAGAGCTGTCTCTCTGCAGTGCTGCCCACTTGCCAGGAGCTCCCTCCAGCCCAGGAGCCCAGCCCAGCTCAGCAGCAGAGGCCCAGCCCAAGGCAGCGCTTTCTCTGCCCCTCGGGGCTCCCTCCAGGTGTCCCTGGGGCTCCAGGGGAACCTGCTGTGAAACAGAATGAAGGAATCACTCATGTTCCCCCTCTCAGCTGGGGAGAGACACTCCTTTCCAGCTGTGTCATTTCTGTCAGAGTTAGGTCTAAGAATCGCCTTTTTTTGTTCGGGTATGAGACCAGTCACCCAGACAGGGACAGGGCAGCTGCTCACTTTAATGGCCAAATACCGGCCTGTGGTGCTAGCTCAGATGCCAAAGCTGCCCAGCACAAGGGCATCTGACGAGGGCGTCTTAGGACCTATCGGACAGCAATCCCCATTCAGAGCTGGTCACTAACAGACACTTCTAATGGCATCTCAGACAGATTTGGGGCTTAGGAGCAAGCTACTGAATGCCACCACTGCAGGGAAGCAGTGTCTGTCCCACGTCTAGCCGTTAGATGCATGGGGCAGTGCATGAGTACGAGGCACACCACAGCAGGGTCTCCACTCATGTGCCAACACTTTCAAATGCTGCTGATGCTTCTTACCCCCATCCTTTGTTCACCTCCTTGATGGTACAATCAAGGAACAGGTGAATGATTTTCACAGCATGCCTGGATAACAGGATGTCCACAGTCAAGGATATTTTCAGCAGCAACCTGTCCTTCTTGGCGATCAGCTTCACCTCCACCACAGCCTCTCTGGGCTGCAGTGACATTGCAGACAGCAAAGCCCTCTCCTGCCAGGGCCGCACAGTCCAAACCTGTTTCTCTCTGGCATTGGGGAGCACAGGGTTTGCTCACCTTGTGGGCCCCTCATTTCATCCTCACATTGCCATCTGCCATCCACGCCAGCATGTCTCTGCTCTGAAGCAAAGTCTTTGCTTGCACAGGATCTTGGGCGCAAGAACTGTGACAAGTCTGAGGTTGGCCCTGGTGGCACCAAGCTGAGGGGCTATAGCCCAAATGTGCACAAATGGCCTCAGCCTGGAGCACAGACAGGAGGAGCTGGAGCCCTGTGTGCTGTCACAGAGCTGTGACATTGATGTAAATACCTGCTGAGGTGTGGTGGGGCAGGTCAGAAACCTTAAGGTTCTGTGATGCATGGATAGAGGCTGTTCAGAGGAGAGAGGTGGGGAAGATCAGGAGGGGGATGCCCTCAGTGGGAGGGAGCTGCCTGGATGGATGGAGGTCCTCTATGGGATGGGCAGCAGATTGGGTGAGCTCTTGTGGGTGGCGGTCACAGGAGAGACCAGTTAGGGAGACATTGTGGTAGAAGCTAAATAGCTGGAAGAAGGTGAGGAAGAGGACACAGTCTTATTTAAGCAATGGGAGGAAGTCCATTGACCCCACATCACCCCTGGGGACTCTAATCACCCTGACGCTCACGAGAAGGCGAAACTGCAGGGTACAAACAGTCCCAGAGGTTTCTTCTGGTTCCTGGGGACAGCTTCTTAGCCCAGCTGCCAGATGGGCCAACAGAGGTGATGCTCACCTGGATCTGGTACTTGCAAACAGGGAAAAGTGGCTCAGGGATGTGAAATCCAGTGTCAGTCTGACCTGAGCTACGCTGTGGGCATACTGGTCTCCAGCCACAGCCATGGGCACAGCCATGCCTGGCCATGGACCTCATTGGGTCTGACTCACAGGCTCACTTCCCAGCTTGAGCCATTATGGATGCACAATGGCACAACACCCTGTCCCTCCAAGTGCCAGGCTCCGGCCGATACACAAAGGCCCAGCACAGCCATGGCACTGCAGTGCTTATAGAACCAGGCCCTGGAGGTGCTCACCAGGCCAGGGCCAAAGGTGGGCAGCTGGAGGGGAGTCCCTTGAACGCTTGCAAACAATCAAGGTTTGTAGCAAAATTAACCTGAATTACACCTGTGAAATTCAGCCGTATATGGACTGAAAAAGACCTCCTCTCTCCTTCTTCTTCTTTTCTTCTCATCACTTGGCTATATTTCAGAGGAGAGCAAATTGAAGAAGGTGATGCTTCTGGGTGCCAATGAGTGAAAGCGGGGAAGTGAGGCAACACACGCAAAATGATGGAAAAGTTTTGCTAGTTCAAAGCTCTTCTCTTCAGATCCTATCTCTGAAGCCTGAAATCCGCAGCAGAGAACCTTCCTTTCCGCAATTAAGTTGAGATTCCCCCAGCTGTCTTGGCTGTGTCCCCTCCCAACTTCTTGCCCACTCCCAGCCTACTCACTGGCAGGGCAGCCTGGGAAACAGAAAAGGCCTTGACCCAGTGTCAGCACAGTTCAGCAATCGCTAAACCATTGTTGTGTTATCAATCTGTTTTCATCACAAATCCAAACCATAAAACCATACGAGCTGCTATGATTGAAATTAACTCTATCCCAACCAAAACCAGTGGAGGACCAAAAGGGGAGGTGTTCCCAATACCTGTCTTCAGGGAGCTGGTCAAATGCCTTGTCTCTGATTCTCTAACCGTGGCTTAGATACCTGGCTCCTCTTTAGAGCCTTTTCATGAATACCAACATTTAGGGAGCAACCTGGTCTGACCTCAGAGCTGGCCTTGCTGGGAGCTGCACAGTGGACTAGAGATCGCTTGAGCTGCTTTCTTCTCTGAATCTTCCCATGAGCCTGATAGAGACACCCTCACCTTCAACTGAATCTCTTCTTCTAGGGCATACTGCAAGGCACAGGCTGCTGGTGGAAGTGTGGGTAGGAAAGGGAGTGCTGGAGGTCTCCAGCCTGGCCTCCTGCCCAGAGGGTAACTACCACCAACCCCGTGGTCAGGCTGGTGGCACTTTTGGGAGCTGAGACCTGAAAACCTCCCAGGGTGGGGATCACAGAGGCACTCTGGGTGTCCTGCTGCAGTGCAGCACCACACTCCTAGGTTTTTTATTACTTTTCCTGTTGCCCTGTGTGAATCTCCCAAGAGGCAGTTTGCGGCTGTTGCCCATGCCATACCATTTCTGACAGCACAAGAGAGGTTTTTTCCATCATCTCTCCAGGCAGACGTAGGATGCTGTTGGGTTTTCCTCAGGACACCCTTCAGCAGCAGGCTCAAGAGGCTCCGTTCCCTCACTGTCTCCACACAGCTCATGTAATTAGGCCCCTAACACCATCCCTGCTGCCCTTGTCTGGATCCTCTCCAGCTTCTGCCCATTCCTCCAGAACTGGGAGACCACTGGCTTGTATGGCATCCATGGTCATGCCCCGGCCCTTTTGCTCAGGGCCACTCCTCACCCAGTCAGGTTGCAGCCCACACTGCTGCAGGGTTATTCTGTCCCTGGTGCAGGGCTTGTCCCTTCTCCTTGATCTTTGGGAGGGTTTTGGGGGTTTTTTGGCCAAATCCCCAAGTGTGCCTGGGTCCCTCTGGACTGGAGCTCTCTTGTGCTGGCATTTATGGTATGTTTGCAGATGGCTCATCCTCATTTGTGCTTCTACCAGGGTAACAGCACGAGGCATTGCAGGACACTACAGGTAAAGAAAAAGCAGGACTTGTTTACTGGAATGGCTGCCCAAGGCAGAAAGCATCACAAAACCCACATCAGAAACAACAAAGGAGGACACAAACCCAGAAGAGGCTAGCCAGTGCAGAAAGGGCTAACAGGGTAGGTGGTTCTTTACAGGGAGTATGAGGATGGTAAAAAAGATGAACTTGAGAGGAGGGCAAGAGGCAACCAGGACATGAAAGGTGAAGCAAAGGATGGGATCAGGGCTGTCTGGGGGTACCTGTGAGGCAGCCCTGTCCCGGATGGGAATGACTTCCACAGTCAGGGAGACCCTGAGTGCATTCCTTAACATTGACAACATGAAGGAGAAGGAACAACAGCATTGTTCAGGCTGGAAGGGAATTTGGGTGGTGTCTAGACTAACTTGCTGCTCCAAGCAGGGTCACACCAGGTTACCAAGGGGTTTGGTCCATTTGGGTGTTGAAGAGTTGCAGGGATGGAGCCAGAGCACAGCCTGGGAAACAACTTCCAGTGCTTGACTGTCCTCCTGTTGCAAAAGTTTCTCCCCCTAGCTAACCTGACTCTCTCTTGTCTCAGCCCATTGCCTCTTGTCCTCCTGTCTTGCACCCCAGTGATGAGCCTGACTGTCTTCTTGAAACATCCCTGTATCACCATAGGCAATGCCTCTCTTGCATTGTGTGGGGTCAAACCCTGAGAAAGTATTCTGCATGTGGCCTAACAAGTGCTGAGCAGAGGCGGAGAATCACTTCCCCTGCCTGTGCTCCTGCTCATACAGCCCAGGAGGCTCTTGGCCTTCCTTGCCGATAGCTCTTCTTTGGCCTAATGTAACCCAGGGACCACCAGAGCATTTAACACAGAGCTGCAACCCAGCCAGCAGCCCCGAGCCTATGCCACTGCAGGGGCTTAGTCCACTCCAGGACAGGCCTTTGGATCTGTCCTTGCTGAACACCATGTGGCTCCTGTTGGTCCATTCCTCCTGCCTGTCTGTATCCTTTGGGATGGCAGCCGTGCCCTCCAGTGTCTCAGCTACTCCCCTCGCTTTGGTGTCACCTGCAAACTCTATGAGAAAGCATTCTTTCATCTCCTCCAGATCAGGAAAACCATGTGAAAGAGGGCAGGTTGCAGGACAGACCCCTGCCGGACTCTGCAGTGAGAGGCCTTCAGGCAGAGTATCACCCATTTACCGTGGCCCTCCGAGCCCAAACATGCAATCAGTTTTTGATCCATCTACTTACCCACCCAGACAGACCATAATATCATAACACAGATGAAAGCATATCCTGGGGCATAGTGGTAAAAACCTTGCTTAAGTCCAGGTAAATGGCATCCACTGCTCTCCCCTCACCCAGAAATACAACCCTTTCATCTCAGAAAGCAGCACAGATGGTCAGGCATGATCTCCCTGAGTAAATCCAGTCACCTTCTCTTTCAGAAACCCAGAAATGGGAACCAAGAGGACACGCTCTGGGACACACGCCTCAACCAAAGGAGGGTGAACAGCCTGTAGTTCCCCAGCTCGTCCTTGGGGCCTTTTTGAAAGATGCATGCAATGTTTGCTTTTTGCAAGTCCTCGGGGAGTTCCCCTGATGACGTGCCCAAAGTGACACAGAGCAGTGTCACTGTGACTTTCTGCCTGCTCTCTCAGCACCCTTGGATGGAGTCCCTCCAGTCCCATGGACAGGTAAAGAGTTGAGTTTGCTCAAGTGACCCCTGACTTGATCCCCACCCGCTGCTCGTTGTTCTCCATGAGTTCTGCCTCGAGGCAAAAAGGCCTGGGAGACCTTGCTGACAAAGACTGAGCCAAAGGCCACATATTGTATCTCAGACCTGTCTACACCTGCTCTTGCTAAATTCTGCAGTGGCCCCACAGAGTCTGTTTTTTTCCCTCTTTAACTGTAACTTCAGTAGGAACAGCTCATCTTGGTGCCACTGAACTCCCTTATGAGAGTCCACTGAATATCCGCATGGACCACGGCTGTGCTTGCAGGAGGCTGTCCTTAAAGACCAGCTGTGCTGAGCTCTGCTGCCTATTGGTCCTCCTGCTCATGAGATCCCTCCTGAAGGTCCCCAGGACAGGCCACAGTCTGCCCCTCTGAGGTCCCAACAGCCCATATACGCGATGGCTTTTCTTCACAGCAGAGATGTGCTTGGAGTGTATGGTAGATGGATCATATGGGAAATAATGATATGAGATGCAGATGGAGATGCTGAGGTAGCTGACAGGAGGTGCCTGCAGAGTGAGCAAAGCCTGCTCTCACCAGTGCCAGAGATAAGCAGAGCAGGGCTGTGCAGCTCTGAAAGGAGACCACAAGACATTACAGTCAGTGTAGATCTAGGAAATACAGCTGAGGGAGAAGAGAAAGAGAGAGGCTTAGCCTTTGCTATGGCAGATGCCTCAGTTTGGTCAGAGGAATATCTCTGTGGGCTGCCCTGAACATACTGACCACGGACAGGATTCTTTGACAGCATCTGCTGTCATTTCAGTTGGCCAAAGGAATTCCCCAACGGCCTCCAAGATGATGCCCCCAGACACCACCCTGTCCCTCACAATTGTTCCATTACAGCTTGCAGTCACCTGCACAGGCCTTGGACCATCTGTGGCACCTCAAATGGCACCAGGTGTTTCCACCTGAGCGATCCACTCCTGGCCTTCATCTCCATTAACCAGCGTGGCAGCTTAAACAAAGAGCTCACACCTATTTTGTGCATTCTGAGCTGAGCCAAGAGGAATCCCAGCTCATGTGGGTCTGTGGGGTGCATGGGACAAGCTGAATGCCCCTCCAGCTTCAGGGCTACTGCTGAGAGCCGAGATGCCTGCACTGACTCAGTGTCATGCTTTAGCCCCAGGCAGCAACTAAGCACCACACAGCCGCTCGCTCACTGCCCCCCAGCAGGATGGGGGAGAGAATCGGAAGAGCAAAACTGAGAAAACTCTTGGGCTGAGATAAAGACAGTTGAATAGGGAAAGCAAGAGCTGTGCACGCAAGCAAAGCAAAGCAAGGAATTCATTCACTACTTCCCATTGGCAGGCAGGTGTTCAGCCATCTCCAGGAAAGCAGGGCTCCATCACATGTAACCATTATATGGGAAGACATATGCCATCACTCCATACATCCCCCCAATTATTCTTCTTCCCCCAGCTATATACACTGAGCATGACGTCATAAGGTATGGCATAGCCCTTTGGCCAGTTGGGGTCAGCTGTCCTGGCTGTGTCCCCTCCCAGATTCTTGTGCAACCCCAGCCCACTGACTGGTGGGGTGGTGTGAGAAGCAGAAAAGGCCTTGACTCTGTGGAAGCACTGCTCAGCAGTAAGGAAAACATCCCTGTATTATCACCACTGTTGCCAGCACAAACCCAAAACATTGCCCCAACCCAGCTACTGTGAAGAAAATTAACTCAGCCCCAGCCAAAACCAGCACACTGACCTGAATCCCTGCCCCACACAGGTGGAAATGATCCCCTGCCTGTCACTGCCAGCCTCTCCTGCCTGACAATGGGACAGGGATATAAGTGTCCAGAGGGGAACATTGACACCTCCCATAGACCCGGGCACTCCGGTAGAGCAATTCCCACTGCAGGAATTGGTCTGCCCAGTGTTTGGAGAGGTGATTACTTCCATCTGCTTTGAACTGTGTTCCCCATGCAGGACCCTGCTGCCTTTCAGGAGCTGTCAGCCCTGGAGGCCCAGGGACACCTGGAGGGAGCCCAGAGGGGCAGAGAAAGTGCTGCCTTGGGCTGGGCCTCTGCTGCTGAGCTGGGCTGGGCTCCTGGGCTGGAGGGAGCTCCTGGCAAGTGGGCAGCCCTGCAGAGAGACAGCTCTGCCCAGGAGCAGCTCCTCTGCAAAGCGCAGCAGGGCTGAGGGCACTGCCTGCAGGCACCGATGGGGAGAGGAGCCAGGCAGAGAGAGGGTAAAGACAGCCAGGAGTGGGAAATTGCATAGAGCGAAGGAGGAGAAATCTTCACAGCCCTTAACACAGTCAGTCTTTGGCTACAGGGCACAGCCTGGAGGGATCTCCTAGAAGTGGCACATCAGCATGGCAGGAATGGAGGAGAAAGTTGTGCTCCAGAGCAGGGCTTCCTTGCTGCACCATCAGAGGGACAGGGCATGATGGCTGCCTTCTCCCAGGGACAACTGCAGGGTGTGAAGGTGGGTGTGCAGCCAGGGGTGCCCAGGGCCGTCCTTCAGAGCAGGGTCCTGCGCCCCAGGAGCTGTGTGCTGGGGCCGGGACTCTGCCGCCTGGCAGGGTCAGCACTCAGCCTGCCCAGGGAGCTGCCCATGGCGCTGTGGGGAGAAGCTGTGGGTGGAAGGAGCAGCCATTGGCAAGGTAGGTCAGGATCTTCCTGCTGTCAACAGGCTGCTGTGGGGCTGAGGGCTGCTCACAGCTCCAGATCACCCCCAGGACATTTGCAGAGGGTCCTTTTGAAGAAGGACATCGAGGCAGCATTTACCTGAAAGGGAAGGAGTCTGTGTTTTGAGTTTTCTCCTCATGGTTGACTGTGTGGGCCGTGGGAGATGGGAATTTCTCTCTCCCTTGTGGAAAAGGCATGGAGACCCCAGTTCTCATTAGCACTTGTCTGAGCTGCTCCTTAGCTGCTGCCGACACAGAGATGCCCCTGGGCAGTGCCCTGCTGCCAGGAGGGCTCTGCAGGTCAGAGCTGAGCACACAGCGGGTGGGATGGGGTCTCTGAGCGATTATGTGAAAGAGACCTGGGGACAGAGAACCAGCTCCTGGCAGGGACAGCTTCTGGCACCAGAAACAGAGGCTTGGGCAGGGAGTGAGCAGGAGCTGCTCCCAGAAATGCCATGGGAGGGGGGATTTGGGCACCTCCCTGCCACCCCCTGCAGTGCAGACACCCTCTCTGGAGCAACCCCCCTGGTCTCCTCTCCCACCCAGCAAAGCCTGTTCCCCCAAGGCCATGGGATCCAGGGCATGAGTCACATCCTTGGCAGCTGGACCTCCAGTCGAGGAGAAGTGCATGTGTCCTACAGTTAACACAGAACAACACAGACAAAAGTAACTGCCCTCCAGTGTCACTGTCAGTGAGGTGGAGAGCAAAACAGGGTAAGGAGAAGGCTCCACAGCATTCCCATCTGCCTTTCTCTTCTTGCTTTGGTTTTTTTTTGGAGCATTGCAGTTTTCTTCCCTCTTTCCCCACATTTCTATTGTGCTTTTGCTCTCTGTGTTGAGGTGGGGCTGCAGGTCAGCTTCTGTTCGGACACCAGCGCTCAGGGTCCTGCCCTGGAGGTGTCTTCATGGGAACTAGGTGCCCAAGCTGTGAGGCACCGTGTCATTCAGTTGGTAGCATTGAAAAATTTCCTGAAACATTCCTCATTCAGCTCATGGAGGGGCATTGCGATGAGAAATGGCGTGGGCTTTACCTCTAAGAAGTCTCCCCTAACTTGTCATTGTGTTTTCCTTCTTGGACAGGTCCCCATGCCCACAGAGAACAAACGTCCAACAGCAGCTCCATCACCCAGTTCCTCCTCCTGGCATTCACAGACACGCGGGAGCTGCAGCTCTTGCACTTCTGGCTCTTCCTGGCCATCTACCTGGCTGCCCTCCTGGGCAACGGCCTCATCATCACTGCCGTTGCCTGCGACCACCGCCTCCACACCCCCATGTACTTCTTCCTCCTCAACCTCTCCCTCCTTGTCCTGGGCTTAATCTCCACCACTGTCCCAAAGACCATGGCCAATGCCCTGTGGGACACCAGGGCCATCTCCTACCTGGGATGTGCTGCACAGCTCTTTTTCTTTCTCTTCTTGGTTGTAGGGGAGTATTGTCTTCTCACTGTCATGGCCTACGACCGCTACATTGCCATCTGCAAACCCCTGCACTACGGGACCCTCCTGGGCAGCAGAGCTTGTGTCCACATGGCAGCAGCTGCCTGGGGCACTGGGTTTCTCAATGCTCTCCTGCACACTGCCAATACATTTTCCCTACCCCTCTGCCAAGGCAATGTCCTGGACCAGTTCTTCTGTGAAATCCCCCACATCCTCAAGCTCTCCTGCTCAGATGCCTACCTCAGGGAAGTTGGGGTCCTTGTGGTTACTGCCTGTTTAGCCTTTGGGTGTTTTGTTTTCATTGCGGTGTCCTATGTGCAGATCTTCAGGGCCGTGCTGAGGATCCCCTCTGAGCAGGGACGGCACAAAGCCTTTTCCACATGCCTCCCTCACCTGGCCGTGGTCTCCCTGTTTCTCAGCATGGCAGTGTTTGCCTACCTGAAGCCACACTCCTTCTCCTCTCCATCCCTGGATATGGTGGTGGCAGTTCTGTACTCTGTGGTGCCTCCAGTAGTGAACCCCCTCATCTACAGCATGAGGAACCAGGAGCTCAAGGGTGCAGTGTGGAAGCTGATGACTGGATGGTTTTAAGCAGCAATAAACTGCCCATTTTCTTCTGTATATCACTCACAATGTAAAGCACTATAGGACCAGCCTGACTTTGGTAGTTGGTCTGGTTCAGTTTTTAACTTTTGTTAGTTTTAATCATATTGTCCACAAAGAAATGCCATTACTCGTAACATTCCTGAGTCAGTATCTACCTGTCCTGTGTGACCCAGAGACTGTGTAATGATGAGCCGTGCTCTTTGTGTTTTAAAACAAAATAAACGACCCCTCAGTGACTTGTTTGTCCAAGGTCCTTTGTTGAGACCTTCTCTGGAGCTGCAGGGGCAGTGCCTGTGTGCAGAGGTGGAGGGGAAAAGAGTCCTGGCACAGCAGCACTGCCAGGCAGCACCAGCACTTGGTCTTTCCGAGCTGCTCACTTTCCACTTCCACTCTCTCCTTCTGAGCCCTTCTGTTGGTGTAAGGCCTGAGAGCACTGGCAGCTTGATATAGTCCTGGTGGGTGGCAGCTTGTGCCAGCAGGCAGGGACAAGCAATGGGTGCTTCTGTGGCAGAGCTGACGTCCATAACAGCATTGCCATCATGAAAGGGCAGTTGCTGAAGGCTTAGGTCTCACCCACTGTGGCCAGCTTCATTGCAAATGCTCCATCACGCTTCCTTGGCTTTCTGGCCTGTCCCTTTCATTACGTGCTATCAAAGGAGGTGGCCTGCAGAGCATCTCAGCTGTGCAGTCAGAAGGGGTTCTGCAAGCAGCAGTGACATTGCCCTCGAGAAGAAGGCGGCAGTTTTCACCTTTCACAAGGCACAGAGCACATCTCGGGAACATGAATGCACTCGGTGGCACACACCCCTCCAAGTTTCATCTTTCTGAACTTCCTTCACAATCACCACTGCTCTCTCAGCCTCAGCATTCAGCTCGTGTTTTGCCCATCTGTTTCTCTACCCATCTAGGCTGTAATGGCCTAACTTGAGTAGAAGACTATTGAGCCCTGCTGCAGCTGAGGTAAACAACATCCACTCTTCTCCCCTCATGCACTAACACAGTTACTTCACCACAAAGGCAATCAGGCTGGTGAGGCATGATTTACCCTTGGGGAGTCCACGCTGACTGCTTTTGGACATGTTCTTCTCTTTTAGCTGTCCAGACATGTCATCCATAAGGAGGCATTCAGTGGCTCCCTCCTCACCAAAGTGAGCTTGTACAGCCTGCGGTGCCCTGGCTTGCACTTCTGGCTGCCTTCAAAGATGGGTGCAGCACTTGCTTGTCCTCACTCACATAAGACCTTCACCAGTCCCGTGACCTCTCAAAAGGGATACTCCAAGAAATGCCAGTCTTCCCCTCTAACTTCCTTACCACTATTCTGCTTGTTATACAGTGGATTTAGTTTCACTAGTCTTTCATATACTTTCACCTATCCTGATACAGTGGCCATTTCTAAAATCATCTTTGCGGATGCAGACTGCCTAGGCAAAGGCCCTTGCCATTTTTCTCCCGTTTTCTCCTCCCCTTAATCTTTGTTCATTCAGATACCTCTCACCTATGCGACTGCCTTAAGCCTCAGGGAGTTCAAAGCTTGCCTGTCTCTCAGTAGTCTAATTGTCTCTTTAACCAACACTTTAGTTGTTTTCCTATCTATCTTTTTGCACCTTCCTATCTAAAACATTTCTCATAAGATTATCTCTTGTGGAAGGGCAACCTCCTTAGAGGCAGCTTGTACCTAGCAGATGGATACAGAGTGTGTTTTACTGTTTGTGAAACTTTACCATATTTTTCTTTACTTTACTTGCAAATAGGAAAAATTCTTCTGTGCCTGTGTGCAGCCAGTTCTCGAAGGAGAGCAGGTGGGAGATGGTGCACAGGAGCTGTAGCATCCAGCTAAGGAGATCAGTGCAGAAGTCTGATGCAAGGAACAGTGATGCAAGTCCCAGGTGGCCAATGACAGAAAAGGGGACCTTTGGGAGGTGAGGAGCAAAGTTGTCCATACAGTGTCAGACCTCAAGGGACTGCTTTTCCTACCTGTCCAGACCTCCCGAGCGGACACTCACCTCTTCTTTAACCTCAGAATTAATAAAAAATATCCTTTAAAACAAAACTCATTTTTATTAGATGCACTTTGAAATCTTTCGCCTTAACTACCCTAGGAAACCTCTCTAATGAGCTGTACAAGTCTTGAAGACTTGGAGAAAATCACAGGAAGAGACAGGGCTCGTTAGGGCTTTCTGTATTTTAATGAGCCCCATGGTGTATTTGGGGCTGAGGCCTTGAACCTCAGATACTGAGAGGAGATTGAACAAACTGCTCAAGAAGTCCAAGTCAGAAGCTGAACCCAAAGTACCTTGAAGCATTAATGGGCCCCATGAGGACCATTACTGACAAAGCCTCCCCAGGGACTCTTTAGAGCAGGTAATTGGAGGCCATGATTGCAGGTAAGCAAAGGCTCTGTGCAGGCAGCTGTAATGCTGAGCAAACCCTTTGGTTTCTTCTGTGAAGCAGAAAGGCCAAGCCCTCATCCGCAGGCCCTGGGAAGGCAGATCCTGTCCCTCCCGCATGGCTCAGGGCTCCTCCTGGGGGCAGTGGGGTGTGAGGGTGAGCAATGCCAAGTGTAGGAAAACTGTACACCACCTCCCGGCCTCCCCAGGCAGGGCTGAGGAGAAACAAAGGCCAGAGCCTCAAAGCAACTTTTGCCTGGTAGGCCTCGGTGCCAGAGGCAGCTGCCAGAGCCAAGAGGATAAAGACCTCAGTCCTGTTGGGCCTTTCAGCCTTGCTAGAGCCCTTGGCCATCTCTGCTGCAGGCTGTCCTACGCTGTCCCGTGCCTGCACCTCTTTCCCTTCAGGCTCTTGACATCCATCTTGCCTTCCCACCTAGCTCTCAGCCCAGCATTTCTATAGCTTCACTGATGGCTCTCCACCCTTGCTGGCTTCCCCTTGAAACACAAAGCCATGGGCTGATCCAGACTCCCTCTGGGTCACCTCTTGCACCACAAGGCTACCCTTTCAGTGACATTTCTTTTTCCTCACATCCAGTCTGAACCTTCCAAGCTGCACTTTGTGGAGGCTTCCTTCTCTTCCCACTACCAGGAAAAGCTCCGTCACCTCTGAAGCCGCCCTTCAAGCAGTTGCACGCTACTACTACAGTGCCCTGAGCCTCCATTTCACCAGGAGAAAGAAGTCCAGGTCCTTCAGCCTCTCCAAAGAGACCCAGACCCCCATCCTGAGATGCTGGTGGGCAGAGGTGGTTGGGGGGTTACCCGGAGGGCAGGAGCACCAGGAGGAGCGTCAGCCTGCTGCTCTACCTGCCATGGCAGTTGGGAAGTGTGGGGTTGGTTTGGGGCAAACAGCATTCTGAGGGGTCCGTCCCCATGGCGATCATTCTGCCAGCACCTGCTTCAGCCAGCCTTGCGATGCTTTGACTTTTCATACCACGACAACTTCCCACCTCCATGATTTTCCATCCTGCTGCTAATTTCCTGCCCTCAGTGTTGGTTTCCCAGCCCCACGATGGTTCCCCGTCCCAGTGATGATTTCCCATCCCAATGGTGGTTTGCTATCCCAGTGGCCTCCCATCCCAAGCATGATGTTTTGGGGGAGGCGAATTGCCTGTCCACGGGGAAGGGATGGGGCCAGCACCAGTGGCCCTCTGATGCCAACATGCCTGTGCTGTCCCATCCTGCCCTAGTGGTTGGGATTGGGGCGTGGGGGGTTAGGGCACTTTTGGGTTGTTTTTGTCCTCCCCTCTGTGCCCTGGGGCCAACTGCCGCTCCCAACTGTGGTGGAACCGGTGCCGGTACCGTTACCGTTCAGCCATGATGGGGAGCTGTCACGAGAATTTGGCAAGTGGGCTATGCTGACGAGGAGAGAAGCTGGGACGCAGAGTATAGCATTACAAGAGGAATTCTTGCATTCGTGCGCATGAGCCGTCCCATTCAAACTGGGGCACCACAAATGCGGTTTTACAGATGCTTCTTATGCTTTTCAAGCGTTCAGGTCCAATGCAATTTGACCGACCTCTGCTTAACACACACACAGGCTGCTGTTCTGCAAAGCAACTCCAATTCTGTGGCGTCATCATCCATCTGCTTCTTTCTTGATCTTGACATCCCTGGAGTTGGTCTGGCTGCAGATCCTGATCTCTGATGGCAGATAAGGGGAGGGTTTCACAGAGGTGTCGGAGGGGCTGGGATGCTGGCGTGAGCTGGGTCATCCAGGGGCATCCTTTCTTCTTCAGGGTGGGGGCTGTCCTTCTCCTCCTTGCTGGGGGCCTTTAGTCTTGCTGACTGAACCATGACTGTGCAGTATACAACGTCAACTAGATGTATATCTGTCTATCTTCAGGAGCTTGATCCAATTTCATACTCTCATGACTAATTGCTGCAATAGTTAGGGCATGAGATTTTCCTAAAAGAGCCCCTGGGGTGTCCCTCTGTGGGGGTCCCCGGGAGGTACTTGTGGGGGTTGCTCGTAGATGGTTGGGAGATGCAGGTACTGGGGGCGATGGTAGCAGCGTGGGGTGGGGATGCTGTTCCTGGGGCCATTGGCTCCAGCCTGCGGTAGGGATGCCGACGGTGGGGCTGTCAGGAGCAGGACAGGGCAGAGATACCAGGGGTGTTGGTGCCAGGCCGGGGTGGGGATGCCGGTTCCGGGGCAGTGGTTCCCGTTGGGAACCGCAAGGTTGTGCCGCCTTTCATAGGGGTTGCCGCCTTTCACCAGGGAACAAAATGGAGGGACAAGGACAAGGCTGCCCGAGCAGGGCTTTGCAGGGCCAGCTCTAGTGATGGTTGCAGGGGCAGCAGACCGCAGGAGCACTTCTCTCCCAGGCTGCTCACAGCTGTGCCTGCGGCCGTGGCTCTGCCGCTCCCCAGCTGGGTCCCAGCTTTCAGCCTCGGAGACATCTGTCCTCAGGAGATGTCTGCTCAGGAGGACGGGAGCATTCCTGCTCTAGCCCTGCAGCGCTCTCCATGGGCAAACACAGGTCCCCGACACACAGCCCCAGCCCGCAGCCCAAGGGAACAGACTGGGCAGCACTCGTGCAGACTCTCACTGGCCAGCGGGCTCTTCTCCACGAAACGTGCGAATGATCATTTTTTTCCTCCAGTGCTTTCATGTGGGCTTCTTTTGTGCACAGCAGAGATCTCCCAGTAAGAAATCCCCGAGGGGCCGTATGTGTGTCCACCTGGTCCTTGAGGGGAGTTGCACACGGCCTGGAAACGGCATTTTGAGAGCTGCCAGGTGCCAGCCAACAGGTCACCCAGGCCCCTCGGCAGCTTTGGAAATCTCCACCCACATCTGGGTGCCACGTCATTCCCTGGCTCCCCTCCAGTCACTGCAGGTCACTGGGAAAGAAGTAGCTCACAACATCTAATGGAAACGTGCTTGATTACAGCTGTGCCTGTAGGCGACGGCCACCAGACTTCTCAGCCTGACCTTGTCCGGGAGCCTCAGGGCGATCCCACAGGTATGTCACGTGAATGCACGAGCATTTAGGGTTTCATATTCTGTTCCTATGAAATTTTACTTAATAATTTCTTGGCCTGTGCTCAGACATGCAGAAGAGCAGAGAGGGAACGGGTCAGGCTGAGTGATGTCCCCTGGGGCACTCTGCCTTGGGAAGCTGTCTTTGCCAGACTCTGCGAGCCTGCGCTGCTTCAGGTGCCTGTTGCAAGGCCAGCGGGCTTGTTGGGGTTGAGTTTAGAGCTGGTGGGAGCTCCAGGGAGTCCTTTCTCCCGACAGCTCCGTGCATGGGTTGTTTTGGATTAGCATGTTCCAGGCACCCAGGAACTGTCTGCATGATGCTCCTGAGTAGGAAGGGAGAGAGGAGTGCCATGGAGCAATCCCGCGTTTGAACTGCATTCCCTGCCATTCAGCTCTGAGGAAGTCTACTGAAATATTTCACGGGAGCTGCTCTCTTCTGTTTGTTTCCAGAGGTGGCGGGGGGCGATGGATATCCAGCTTCCCGGCTGGGTGCCAGGGCTGAGGCGCAGGGAGATCGCATGGGTACGTCATGGCTTTTTACTGCCTTTGAGAGCTGCCAGCTCAAAGCCCAAATGTGTGCGGGTGTGAGAATATAGACCTGCACTGTGTGTGCCGTGACATTCCGTGATCCCTGTGTATGTTCTGCTATTCAGTTATGGTGGTGTGTATCACAGTGTATGATGGAAACGTGTCATGGGTGTTTGGTTGCAGATGTGGCTCCAGCTCCTCGGCTGAATCCTGCGCTGGAGCTCAGCTGGCATCCCAGGGGTGAGTAGTCAGTCTTGGCTGACTTCACAGGCTAAGCTCTCGTTTTCAGTATTTTAGTAGTGAGAAATCTAACTGGATCCTTTCTGTTAAGGTCCTCAAAGAGCAAAGTATAAAGCCAGCCTAGGGCAATCTTCCCAGCAGTCATCAGAAGTCCTAAAGGAAATCCTGGGACAACTGGAGAAAGCGGCACATGGTGGGTGTATATCACTCTTAAGCAGGAGGCTTGGGAAGCTGAGCTTGTAGACACCTGTATGGACAAGCCGTAGGCAGCACAAGCAGAAAGGGCTCGATGAGAGCCTCGCTGCACTGACACTCGATTGCACACCTCGCAGGTGCTGGTGAGCTGCAGAGACGCTGCAGAGTCTCTGCTGCCAGTTGTGGTTGCAGCTGAGTGCCAGGCACAGCTGCTGCCCCAGTTATCCCATTGCTGGCCAGAGCTGTTCTGGGCAGACGCTGGTATCCAGCTGGCAGGAACTGGTGGTGCTCACACCTTGCTGCCAGTGGCCGGAGGGGAGAGAGCCCTTGGGCGGCAGAGAGGATGCGCAGGCAGCTTGGGGTCGCTGAGACCGGCAGACTTTGCCGGGGCTGCAGGCATGCCCTGGCCAGGGTCGGAGCAGCCCCGACTTCAACGCCTGGTCCAGCCCCGTTGTTCTCCTGGATGTTTGAGGACTCTGTGTGACAGCTCGTGGTCAGGGACAGGTGAAAGCTGGACACCCAGCTTGAGGCCGGACAGCTACCTTGAAGGCAGCTAAAATGAAAGGCTGTGAATTCAGTCTCGGGTGGTTTAGCTCTCTGTGTGTAGTTGTGTTTTAGATACCTTGGTTGTGGCTTTCCTCTTGTTTTGGGGGGCTGTGGGCTCTTCACTGCCACCTGTGAAAGTGCCCAGAACATGGTTGCAAGAGCTTGGGGTTCATTCCACTGCGTGGGGCTGTTACCCTTAGTGTGTGATGGGGTTGACATGATGGGACGTGCTGCTCCGAAGGGCTCTTTCCCCAGCTGAGTTGGCTGCAGCGTCCTCCTGTCCTCTCTGAAGGAAATAATTTACCGTCACCTTGCAGTTTGCCCAAAATGAACTGAGTGGAATGTGAACAGGAAGATGACGTGCAATCTCCCAGTCTCTCAGCAGGTCAGGTTTTCCCATCTACTGGTAAACTGGAAAGTGTCCAGGGCTTAAATTTTTTCCGTGAATGACACATTGTTTGGACCAGTGATGAGGTGCACCCCCAAACGCCCAGGCTTTGTTCCTGAGTGTTATTAATGTATTTTGCCTCCTGAAGATACCATGTTCCTGAGGAGGAACGGTTACTTCTACTTAAACTGACCCCCTTTCTTTCTAAAGGGATGGACAATGAGACCGTGGAGAAGGAGGCGCTTGAGGAAGGAGGCAGTCCCTCATTGCCAGTCTCTGATGGAAAAACAGGGCCAATTCAACCAACCGGCGTGCCAGGTAATTGCTGCCCCTGGGTCATCCAGTGTCAGATCTCAAAATCCCTGGGTGTCTGCAGGCTCTTCCCCTGGTGCCGGCTACTGCACATGGTGTCAGCAGCCGAACTATGAGTACAGAGCAAGTGTTCTGAAGGGAGCCAGGAGCGGCTCTCTGAGGATGACTGTCGTCTCGGGGGTGTGGAGGTTCTTGCCAGCAGTGTGCCAGAGCGACACCGGTAACCCTCTGTGGATGTGGTGAAGTGCTCGCCTCCCACCGCACCCCTTTCCCCGGAATTTCAGAACCCTGCCATTTTGGGAAGGAGGCCATCTGAACCACATTCAGTAGACGATGGGAAATGTGACTCTTGATCGAATAGACCTCCCTCTGTACCCGCATCGCAGAGCTTGCCGTGTGTCCCTAGAGGCCCTAGGCCCAACAGAGGGGGATCCCTGCTGTGAGCTGAGGGGCAAAGGGATTCACTGGCAGATCAGGCACAGGCTTAGAGGGCACCTCTGCCTGCAAGTGGTGCCCACGGTGGAGAAAAGGCAAAGGGGGAGAGCAATGTTGAGGTGTCTCGTGAGAGGGCCTGAGTCCGTCCCCTCGGGGTGTGGGTGCTGGGCTGGGGAGGGCGAGCTGGGGGTGGCACTCCCTGATGCAGGGGTGGAGAAAGAGAGGCTCCAGAGTGCATTGGTTTTCAATGGCTTTGGGAGTTTCCTTTGTTTCTACTGAAATGGTGCAGGCCCAGGATGTTCACTCCTTCAGAGATGCTGACAAAGTGAGAGAGACCATTTCCTGGCAATGTCAGCCCTCCTGTGAGAGTGCCAGTCGTGCACAGGACACACTAACGTGCAGAATTGTTCCTCCAGGTGTGGATGGCAGGAGAAGCTCAAATGCTGTGGATCCCAATGATTTCCAGAAATACTGCATAGAAGGCGCCGTGGCAGTCTTGGGCTCGGTGCTGTTTGGGATGGCATTGTGTGGTGTGATCTGTCTGTGGAGGAAGAGAAAAGGGTGAGTTGTTGGGAGGTTTTTTTGCCAAACTTCTGTAGGAGATGGCTGCTATTGGTCACGAAGCTTTGAGAGTATTCTGGAGTGCCGAGTTCCTTATTGGCTAGACTCGGCTGAGGTTTCTGCTGTAAGATGCTTTAACTGGCCTCTCAATTCATGGGCATTCTTTTCTGAAACCCCTTCTTACTGTGCCAAGTGTGGGTTACAAGTGACCCTCCCTCGACAAGAGCAGACCCAGCGAGAGACGTAGGCAGAGCAAGGTCAGGAAGTGAAAACAACAAGGGATGACATTGGCATAGAAAGTGAGAACTGCAATAGTCACATCTCCCTACCAGTGAACCCCGCAGCAGAAATCACTCTGTTAGGTGATGCCGTAAATCCCTTTTGTCTGTGCAGGGGTACGTATCCCTTTGGATAGGTCTTGTGAAGAGAGGATGGAGAGCACCTCAGCGAACAGCGAGCCGAGGCTGTCCCCTTGCCTGGTCAGGGATGGGCATGGAGGCGAGCGCTGGTCCCTGCCAGGCACGCTGAGAAAGGCGACCAGGAGGCTCTCCTGGCCCTGCAGTGCCGTGCCCGGCTTTGGTCCCCTCGGCCTGCCGGGGTCAGGTCTCCTTCCCGGCACATGCAGAGCAGGCAGGTCAGGATGGTCAGGGCTGAGAGGAGACGAGCCATGGGCAGGCGAGCAGAGCCCCAGCCGAGGGGTGCGGGGCGCCCCGTTTTCTGCACAAAGCTGTCCGTGCCCACAGCTCCCACGTGCAGCCAGGTGCCCAAACCCCACAGGGTGCCCAGCGCTGCCCCGCACCCTGGCACCCACGTGGCACCGCAGCTGCGGCGGGGCCTCAGCAGCCTCCTCTCTTCACAGGCGCCTCTCTGCAGCTTCGTGAGCCCGGCCTGACACCAGCAGCCGCCCCACGCACCCAGACAGCTGTCCCGCATGCCCCAGAACCCCTGAGAGCCGGACCCGATGCCAGCAGCCACCTTCTGTGCCTGGAGATCCAGCCCACCTGCCACGGAGCACCAAGGATCCAGCCCTCGCCAGCCCGTACAGTGTGTGTACTGAAAAAAGGCTATTGTTAGTAAAAGACAGGTTTGGACCCTATAAATGAGCCCATGGCTTTGTGTTTTAAGGGAAAGCCAGCAAGGGTGGAGAGCCATCAGTGAAGCTATAGAAATGCTGGGCTGAGAGCTAGGTGGGAAGGCAAGATGGATGTCAAGAGCCTGAAGGGAAAGAGGTGCAGGCATGGGACAGCGTAGGACAGCCTGCAGCAGAGATGGCCAAGGGCTCTAGCAAGGCTGAAAGGCCCAACAGGACCGAGGTCTTTGTCCTCTTGGCTCTGGCAGCTGCCTCTGGCACCGAGGCCTACCAGGCAAAAGTTGTTTTGAGGCTCTGGCCTTTGTTTCTTCCTCAGCCCTGCCTGGGGAGGCCGGGAGGTGGTGTACAGTTTTCCTACACTTGGCATTGCTCACCCTCACACCCCACTGCCCCCAGGAGGAGCCCTGAGCCATGCGGGAGGGACAGGATCTGCCTTCCCAGGGCCTGCGGATGAGGGCTTGGCCTTTCTGCTTCACAGAAGAAACCAAAGGGTTTGCTCAGCATTACAGCTGCCTGCACAGAGCCTTTGCTTACCTGCAATCATGGCCTCCAATTACCTGCTCTAAAGAGTCCCTGGGGAGGCTTTGTCAGTAATGGTCCTCATGGGGCCCATTAATGCTTCCAGATACTTTGGGTTCAGCTTCTGACTTGGACTTCTTGAGCAGTTTGTTCAGTCTCCTCTCAGTATCTGAGGTTCAAGGCCTCAGCCCCAAATACACCATGGGGCTCATTAAAATACAGAAAGCCCTAACGAGCCCTGTCTCTTCCTGTGATTTTCTCCAAGTCTTCAAGACTTGTACAGCTCATTAGAGAGGTTTCCTAGGGTAGTTAAGGCGAAAGATTTCAAAGTGCATCTAATAAAAATGAATTTTGTTTTAAAGGATATTTTTTATTAATTCTGAGGTTAAAGAAGAGGTGAGTGTCTGCTCGGGAGGTCTGGACAGGTAGGAAAAGCAGTCCCTTGAGGTCTGACACTGTATGGACAACTTTGCTCCTCACCTCCCAAACGTCCCCTTTTCTGTCATTGGCCACCTGGGACTTGCATCACTGTTCCTTGCATCAGACTTCTGCACTCATCTCCGTAGCTGGATGCTACAGGTCCTATGCACCATCTCCCACCTGCTCTCCTTCGAGAACTGGCTGCACACAGGCACAGAAGAATTTTTCCTATTTGCAAGTAAAGAAAAGAAAAATATGATAAAGTTTCACAAACAGTAAAACACACTCTGTATCCATCTGCTAAGTACAAGCTGCCTCTAAGGAGGTTGCCCTTCCACAAGAGATAATCTTATGAGAAATGTTTTAGATAGATAAGTGCAAACAGATAGATAGGAAAACAACTAAAGTGTTGGTTAAAGAGACAATTAGACTACCGAGAGACAGGCAAGCTTTGAACTCCCTGAGGCTTAAGGCAGCTGCAGAGGTGAGAGGTATCTGAATGAACAAAGATTAAGGGGAGGAGAAAACGGGAGAAAAATGGCAAGGGCCTTTGCCTAGGCAGTCTGCATCCACAAAGATGATTTTAGAAATGGCCACTGTATCAGGATAGGTGAAAGTATATGAAAGACTAGTGAAACTAAATCCACTGTATAACAGGCAGAATAGTGGTAAGGAAGTTAGAGGGGAAGACTGGCATTTCTTGGAGTATCCCTTTTGAGAGGTCACGGGACTGGCGAAGGTCTTATGTGAGTGAGGACAAGCAAGTGCTGCACCCATCTTTGAAGGCAGCCAGAAGTGCAAGCCAGGGCACCGCAGGCTGTACAAGCTCACTTTGGTGAGTAGGGAGCCACTGAATGCCTCCTCAAGGCTGACATGTCTGGACAGCTAAAAGAGAAGAACATGTCCAAAAGCAGTCGGCATGGACTCCCCAAGGGTAAATCATGCCTCACCAGCCTGATTGCCTTCGTGGTGAAGTAACTGTGTTGGTGCAAAAAGGCTATTGTTAATAAAAGACAGGTTTGTACCCTTTATATCAGGCTTGGGACTCTAAAAATGAGGCTTTGGGCCTTCAAAAGCAGAACTGGGGTCTTAAAAATGACGCTCTGCGTCCTTTAAATGCATCCTTGAACCTTGAAAGCGAGGCTTGGAAATATTGCAATGAGGGTGTGGACCCTGAAAATGAGGCTTTGGGCCTTAAAGAGGAGGCTTTTAACCCTAGAATCAAAGGTTTGTACTCTAAAAATGAAGCTTTGGGCCCTAAAAATGAGGCTGTGAGCCCTAAAAGAGGGGTTTGGACTCTAAAAATGAGGGTTTGGACACTCCAGATGTGGCTTGGGCCCTCAAAACGACTGGCTGGATCCTCAAAATGCCACCTTGGAGCCTGAAATTGAGGCTTTAGAAAGTCAAAAGGAGGCTTTGGAGTCTATAAAGGAGACTTTGCAATCTGAAACGGAGGCTTTGGACTATTAACATGAGGTTTTGAAGTCCAAAATGACGCTCTGGGAGCAAAACTAAGCCTTTAGAGAGTAAAAATGAGGCTTTGGACTCTCTAAATGTAGCTTTGGACCCTGAAAAGAGGCTTGGTGCCCTAAAAGTGAGGGTTTAAACCGTAAAAAGGAAACTGTGGGACCCCAAAAAAGGCTATGGATAATAAAAAACAGGTTTGGAACAAAAAAAAAAGATGATTTTGGCCCTCAGAAGGACTCTTTGGGCACTAGAAAGGATGGTCTAGATGCTACAAATGACACCTGTGACCGTGAAAACGAGGGAAACCCATTGGTTCCTCTGTGGCCCCAAGAACTGAAGCTTTGGTCCTGAATATAGGGTTTGGGCACCCCAGTGAAGGCTTTGAGCTGTCAAAGGGGGCTTTGGAGCCTAGAAATGAGAGTTTGGAGCCTCCATAGGAGGATTTGGGCCTTCAAAATGGGGCTTGGGAAATGAAATGGAGGTTTTGAACCCTGAAATCAGGTTTGGTGCCCTAAAATGATGCTTTGGTACCACAACCTAAGGCTTTTCACCCTAAAACTGGGTCTTTGGAGGCTCAAAATGAGGCTTGGGACATGAAACAAATGAGGCTTTGTAGCCTAAATGAGGAGTTTGGACCCTCAAATGAGGCTTTGGGCCCACCAAATGAGCATTTGGACTGTCAAAATGAGGCTTTGGTCCCCGTCCAAATTGCAGACTGGATCCTAAAAATGAGGCTATGGTTCCTGAAAGGGAGGCTCTGGTCCCAGAAAAGAAGGTTTTAGAAGCTAAAACTGAGGGTTGGAGCCCAAAAATGAGCCTTTGGACTCCTTAAGAAATCACTATAAAGAAGGCTTGGGAGTCTGGGAATGAGGCTTTGGACCTTCAAAGTCAGAACTGGGGACTTAAAAATGATGCTCTGGGCCCTTGAAATGAGTCCTTGAATCTTAAAAGTGAGGCTTGGAAATGGTAAATGAGGGTTTGGACCCTGAAAATGAGGGTTTGGACCATCAAAAGGAGGCTTTCAAGCCTGGAATCAAAGCTTTGTACTCTAAAAATGAAGCTCTGAGCCCTAAAACAGGGAGTTGGCCCTAAAAATGAGGGTTTGGAAACTCAAGATGCGCCTTGGGCCCTCAATACCACTGGCTGCATCCTAAAACTGAGCCTTTGGAGCCTGAAATTGCGGCTTTAAATACTGAAAGTGCAGCTTTGGGATCTAAAAAGGAGATTTGCAAACTGAAAGGGAGCCTTTGGACCATGAATGTGAAGCTTTGGTGCCTAAAAAAGAGACTTTGTAGCCTAAAATGAGCCTTTGATCCCTGAAAGTGAGGCTTTGGATTCTAAGGTGAAAATGTGAATCTTAAAAATGAGGCTTTGGGCCTTGAAGTGAGCATTTGGACCATAAAAGGAGGGGTTGGATCCAGAAAAGGAGGCTTTGGGCCCTGAAAAGGAGACTTTGGGCTCTGCCATCAGTTTTGGACCTTAAAACTGTCCCTGCTCATGACGCTCAGGGCAGTTTATAGAGTTCTTCATCTGAATGATTCGAGTCCTGTGCCATAGGGAGAACTCCGTCTCTCTCTCCTCCTTCTGCTGTGTTTACGAGATCTCCACTGACGTGGAGATATTGGCCGTTGCCTCATGTTCAGCCCCACGTTGCCTGACAGCATTCAGGGAATCTGCTGACTTTCATGTTCAAATCCAGGCCCGTGGAGCTCCATGAGGTGCCAGGGCTACACGAGGTGCCAGGAAACAACGTTATTTATCCTTTGTACAGTCCAACAGAAACAACGTTCTCATGAGAACTTGTTGCTGCACTGTTAGGTGCAGGCAAAGCCAGGCAGGTGGCCTCCTGGCCAGTGGAGAGTGGGAGCTGCCTGCAGGCTCCTCGGTGGCAATGAGCTGCCGAGGTTGTCCTGCGGCCCAGGGATCTGTGCAGCACAGCACAGGCGTGAAGACCACACTGTGCATGCAGCACAGCCCAGCCCAGCAGGAGCTGCTCAGGTTTCCCCGTGAGAAGGCTGTCCTCCAGCCTGGTGCCACAGCTGAGGTGCTGCGGCCCACACGTGCACTGCCAGGAAGAGCTGTAGGCCCACTGCTTGTCACACAACTGTCACCTGTTTTGATTAAATGAGTAGAATAGCATAGCATAGCATATAAACCAGACCAGAGAAGACCAGAATAGTTTAGTTCGAGGGGACCTACAATGATCATCTACTCTGACTGCCTGACCAATTCAGGGCTGACCAAAAGTTAAAGCAAGTTATTAAGGGCATTGTCCAAATGCCTCTTAAACACTGAGAGGCTTGGGGCATCGACCGCCTCTCTAGGAAGCCTGTTGCAGGGTTTGACCACCCTCTCAGTAGAGACATGTTTCCTGATATCCAGTCGAAACCTCCTCTGGTGCAGCTTTGAGCCATTCCCACGTGTCCTATCACCGGATCCCAGGGAGAAGAGATCAGCACCTCCCTCTCCACGTCCCCTCCTCAGGCAGCTGGAGAGAGCCATGAGGTCGCCCCTCAGCCGCCTTCTCTCCAAACTAGACAAGCCCAAAGCCCTTAGCTGCTCCTCAGAGGACATGCCTTCCCGCCCTTTCACCAGCTTTGGTGCCCTCCTCTGCATGCATTCAAGGACCTGAACATCCTTCTCCAATGGTGGGGCCCAGCACCGCACACAGTATTCCAGGTGAGGCCTCACCAAGGCTGAATGCAGCGGGATAATCCCCTCTGCTGACCGGCTGGTTTTGCTGTGTTTGATGCACCCCAGAACACGGTTTGCCCTCCCGGCTGCCAGGGCACACTGCTGACTGCTGTGGAGCCTGCTGTCGACCAGCACCCCCAGATCCCTTTCTGCAGGGCCACTCCTCTCCCAATTTATACTTGTGCCCGCTGTTACTGCATCCTGGGTGCAGAATCTGGCATTTTGACTTGTTCCATTTCATCCCATTAATCATAGCCCAAAGCTCCAATCTATCTAGATCCCTCTGCAAGGCCTCTTGTCCCTCGAGAGAGTCAACAGCACCTCCCAGTTTGGTATCATCAGCAACCTTGCTAGTGGTGCATTCGACTCCTGCACGCAGATCATCGATAAGCATATTGAACAGAACTGGCCCTAGGATTGAGCCCTGAGGAAGACCGCTGGGGACCGGTGGCCAGCCAGATGCAGCCCCATTCACTGCGACCCTTTGAGCCCTGCCCTTCAGCCAGTTCTTCACCCAGCGCACCGTGAACCCGCTCATCCCCCAGTTGGACAACTTGTCCAGAAGGATGCTGTGAGGGACAGTACCAAAAGCCTTACTGAAATCCGGGAAATCTACACCCACCACCTTGCCTTCATCCACTAGGATGGTGACCTTATCCCAGAAGGATATCAAATGAGTTCAACGGGACTTGTATTTAACATGGGTTCACAAAGGGGAAGGGAAAGTCCAGAGGTCCCTTCCAACCTCAACATTTCTGTCATTCTGTGAGGAGAAAGGAGAAAGGAGAAAACTCCTGGGGGCTTGTGGCAGGCCTGGGAGGGAGCTGAGGTCCCTTCCAGCCCCAGCACTACAAATCCAGCATGAGATGCCTCCATTGACTCAGCTGATTGCCTTCCCTCAGCATGGCTAAAGGAGATGCCTCCCTGGCAGTGTCCAGGTGTCCTGCCTCATGATGGGCCAAGGCAGGGGGATTCTCAGACCTAACTGTGTCTGGGAGAGGAGAAAGGGCACTGCTGCAAAGAAACGTCTCTGCAGAGGTGAGAGAGGCAACATCGGTGATTCCTTCAGTCTCTTCCCAAGCAGGTTCCTGGAGAGCCCCAGGGACACCTGGAGGGAGCGCCGAGTGGGGTGGGGGGCAGAGAAAGTGACGTCTTGGGCAGGTGCCCTCCTCCAGGGCTGAGACAGGCTCCTGGGGTGGAGGGAGCTCCTGGGAAGCAGGCAGCAGTGCAGAGAGACAGCTCTGCCAAGGAGCAACTCCTCTGCCAAGCGCAGCAGGGCTCTGGGCAAAGGAGTAGGGCAGAGCGAGATTAAAGGCAGGCTGGAGTGGGAGGAGAGAGGAGAGCTGCAAGGGAAGAAACCTTTCCAGCCCTTGACACGGGAAGTCTCTTGGTGCAGGGCAATGCAGCTGCCGTTGCGGGAAGGGTCCCCAAAAGCGTTCATAGCCTCCAGGGTCTGTCAGGAGGCCTCCCAGCCCAGGGGCTCATGTTAGACAAGGGGGAAGGGGTGAAGGCAGGGTGTGCAGCCAGAGCTGCCCAGGGCATTTCAGAGGGGGCTTTTGCAGAGGAAGAGCAAGGCAGGGGATACCTTACAGCTAAAGAGCTTTCCTGAGGCTGTGCTTCCAGTTTCCTGCTGTTTCAGGACAAAGGGAAAAGGTGCTGCTGCATTTGGCGAGGGAGCCTGAGAGTCCTGAGCTGCCATGCTGAGAAATCAGTAGGTCTGGTAGGAGCCAAGGCAACTGCTTCCATCCACTCCTGTACCTCCAGAGAGCACCAGCATCACCTTTGCTGGCCTCAGCAGGGTTTCTCTGACCTGCTCCTTACTGCCTGCAAGCGGGGAGTACCACCAGAGACTGCTTGAAACAGGGAGGTTTCTTCAGGTCAGAGCTGAGCAGACAGGAGTGAGTGATGGGGTCTGTGATCCCTGACAGGGAAAAACTGGAGGGCAGAGAAACAGCTCCAGGCAGGGATAGCTCCAGGCAGCAGAGACATGGGCAAAGAGCTCTAGGAAACTCCAACCCCAAATGGCATGGGAGGGAGAATTTGGGAAGCTCCCTGTCATGCCCTCCAATGCAGACACCTTCCTCTGCGCAAGACCCCTGCTCTCGTCTCCCACCCAGCACAGCCTCTGCCCTCAAGGCTGTGTGGTCCAGGGCAGGAGTTGCCTCCTCTGCAGCCAGAGCTCTGGCACAGCAGAGGGGCATCTCTCCTGACACGTGGCCGCTTCCCTCTGCAGGGCAAAGGGGCTGAGAGCGACTGCCCTGCGCTTTTGCTAACTGGGAGGTGCTGTGCTCTGCTGGGTAAGGAGAAGGCTTTCCTGAGTGCCCGGCCGCCTCTCCTCTCCTTGCTTCCCTTAGGAGGAGAGTCACAGAGTTCTTCTTTGTTCCTCCACCTGCTTGTGCTGCTCTTCTCCCTGCTCGTGGGGTCCCTGGCAGTAACGGTGGTGGTGTGGGGCAAGGGGTGGGGGTGGGGAGTGCCTGCTCTGGCCCTGACCTGGAGGGCGCTGCCCTGGAGGTGTTTCCATGGGACCAAGGTGCCCAAGCCCTCTCTTCATTTTCCAGGCTCCAGACACTGCACTCAGTGCTTGGGCAATGAGGCACTGCTTCCCTTAGCAGACAGCACCTTAAGACACCTGATTATGCTGGGCAGGGAGTCCTGCGGGGCTGTGAGCATCCCTCCAGAAGGGCACAGCTCTCCTGCAGGACCTTGGAGATGTCTGAGAGCACCCGATCTGCCCATGCCAATCAGCATCCTTGCCCTGTCCTCTTCCTCATACTCCGCAGAGCTGCGCTGGAAAGGAGAGGTGTTTTGAACTCTGCACCTGGAACAGGACCCCTCTGCTCCCAGGACAGTCCAGTGTCTTTTGCAGAGCAACCTCTGGGTGCAGTCGTCCTGCAGCTGAGAGCGGTGCAAGCCCAGAGCAGCTGGGCACCAGGCTGATGGACAGAGCAGCCCTCCTGCATGGGAGCACTGACGGAGGTTTGCACTGAGAGCAACGGGGCAACGGGGGAATGTGACCCTTTCCAAGACCATTTCCCAAGTGGGATGGGCGTGTCTGCATACTAAAACACAGTGTACTGACACACGTTTGCTGCACCTCATCTCCCACCTTCCTCTGGGGAAGAAAGCGTCCTTCTGGGCTTTTTGCCCTCCGCTCTAGTGCAGCACAGGGAACTCCTCCCCAGGAAGCCTCCCTCCAAACACCCTGGGCTGTTGCTGCCTCCATGGGTCCTTGCTGGAAAGCAGGGCTGACCCTTCCGGAGCCCCTGGGGAGAGGGCACGGCTCTGCACAGCACACTCAGTCAGCACAAACCAGAGCTGAAGCCTCGGAGCTGTGTAACAGCCACCAAGGAAAGAAAAACACCCTTAGGTAATGCACAATGAATGAATGAAATTTGGGTCAGAGAAGCTTCTCTGAATTTTTCTCTTTTCTCTCCTTTGGCAGTTTCCATGCCCAGAAGCAGCAGATGTCCAATGGCAGCTCCACAAACGAGTTCCTCCTCCTGACACTTACAGACACACAGGAGCTGCAGCTCATGGTTTAGAGGTGGACCAGGCAGTTAGGTTAAGAGCTTGGACTCGATGATCTCAGAGGTCCTTTCCAACCTGAACGCTTCTATGATTCTATGAAAAAGGATCTTCTCAGGGCAGCGCCTGAAGGCTTAGGTCTTCTTTCAAAGTGGCTCTAGAGAACACGCCCAGAGAAGTGCCCAGGAGAGGAAAACCCTTGTGAACAGCTCAAGTGTGTGAGTGTGCAGCTTTGGGGCACACAGCAGTGTCATGGACGCTCATGGGAGAATTCAGTCCTTGGCACCCAAGAATGTCTCCTCGCACAGCCAGGCCTCCTGGGAGAGACGTGAAGGACCAGCAGAGCAGGCTCTGGTCTGTGCCCATGTGCGCTGGACACCCCATCCAAAGCACACACCATGCTGGCTGCTATGCAGAAAATTAACCCTATCCCAGCCACAGCCAGTACACCGAAGCTCCCCTCCCACGGCATTCCTGGTAGCAGTTCCGTCTCACTCCCTGCCCAGCGCAGACCAACCGCCTGCAATACAAATGGGGTCACCAAATGAACTCCTCCCAAGCCTTGCACAAGCAGGCAAAGAGCAAAGCGGTGCCTCAGGGAGGTCCTCCCCTCACACATCTCGATGTGCTTCCTCAACCGGTGTTTTTTGGATCCATGAATAGTGAATGGTGAAACATGGTCTTCCCCTGAGGATGAGATGGAAAGCCTTGAGAGCTTCTGAACTTAATAAATACTGCTTGTTCTTATGCTAACAAATCTAAACCAATTGAGTACGGTGTAAATATCATTCAAGAACATGCCCATACCTTACACCAAATAGCTCAAGAACAATCTCTGCTCAGGGGTCTGTCAGCTGACTGCGCATGGCTCTGCTCTTAGGTACCACATCTCGGAGCTTGGGCACAGCGCAGTTTAAGGATATTAGCTGTGAGGCAAGGGTAAACTGCTGAGTGCAGATAGCCAGGTAAAAACCTCTCTCAGCACACTTGGATACAGCAGAAGCAGGAGAGAGAGACGGAGTTCTCCCTGTGGCACATGACTCGCATCATTCAGAGGAATAACTCCATAAACTGCCCTGAACTTCATGAATAGGGACAATTCTAAGGTCCAAAAGTGATGACAGACCCAAAAGTCTCCTTTTCAGGGCCCAAAGCCCCCTTTTCAGGATCCAACCATTCCTTTTATGGTCCAAATGCTCAGTTCAAGGCCCAAAGCCTCATTTTTAAGGTCCAAACCCTCATCTTAGAATCCAAAGCCTCATTTCTATGGCCCAAAGCCTCACTTTCAGGGATCAAAGGCTCATTTTAGGGTCCAAAGTCCCTTTTTAGGCTCCAAAGCCTCATTTTTGTCGTCCAAAGATTCCCTTTCAGTTTGCAAATCTCCTTTTTAGACTCCAAAGCCACATTTTGAGTATTTAAAGCCTCAATTTCAGGCTCCAAAGGCTCAGTTTTAGGATGCAGCCGTTTGTTTTGAGGGCCCAAGCAGCATCTTGAGTGTCCAAACCCTCATTTTTAGGGTCCAAACCCCTCTTCTAGGGCTCAAAGCCTCAGTTTTAGAGTATAAAGCTTTGATTCTAGGGTTAAAAGCCTCCTTTTTAAGGTCCAAGCCCTCATATTCAGGTTCCACACCCTCATTTGCAATTTTTCCAAGCTTTGCTTTTAAGGTTAAAGGACTCATTTAAAGGGCGCAGAGCGTACTTTTTAAGTCCCCAATTCTGATTATGAAGGTTGAAAGCCTCATTTTTAGAGTCCAAAGCCTTATTTATAGGGTCCAAACCTGTCTTCTGTTACCAATAGCCTTTTTTTCAGGACACACACTGGTGAGGGCTGGATCCTTGGTGCTCCGTAGCAGGTGGGCTGGATTTCCAGGCACAGGCAGTGGCTGCTGGCATCGGGTCCGTCTCTCAGGGGTTCTGGGGCATGCGGGACAGCTGTCCAAAGGCTCATTTTTGGTCCCAAACCCTCAGTTTTAGCTTCTAAAGTCTCCTGTTCTGGGACCAAAGCCTCGCTTTCAAGAACCATAGCCTCAGCTTTAGGATCCAGTCTGCAATTTGGACGGACCAAAGCCTCATTTTGACAGTCCAAATGCTCATTTGGTGGGCCCAAAGCCTCATTTGAGGGTCCAAACTCCTCTTTAGGCTACAAAGCCTCATTTGTTTCATGTCCCAAGCCTCATTTTGAGCCTCCAAAGACCCATTTCTAGGGTGCAAAGCCTTACGTTTTGGTACCAAAGCATCATGTTTGGGCACCAAACCTGATTTCAGGGTTGAAAACCTCCATTTCATTTCCCAAGCCCCATTTTGAAGGCCCAAATCCTCCTATGGAGGCTCCAAACTCTCATTTCTAGGCTCCAAAGCCCCCTTTGACAGCTCAAAGCCTTCACTGGGGTGCCCAAACCCTATATTCAGGACCAAAGCTTCAGTTCTTGGGGCCACAGAGGAACCAATGGGTTTCCCTCGTTTTCACGGTCACAGGTGTCATTTGTAGCATCTAGACCATCCTTTCTAGTGCCCAAAGAGTCCTTCTGAGGGCCAAAATTGTAATTTTTTTTTTTGTTCCAAACCTGTCTTTTATTATCCATAGCCTTTTTGGGGGGCCCACAGTTTCCTTTTTACAGTTTACACCATCACTTTTAGAGCACCAAGCCTCTTTTCAGGGTCCAAAGCTACATTTAGAGAGTCCAAAGCCTCATTTTTACTCTCTAAAGGCTTAGTTTTGCTCCCAGAGCGTCATTTTGGACTTCAAAACCTCATGTTAATAGTCCAAAGCCTCCGTTTCAGATTGCAAAGTCTCCTTTATAGACTCCAAAGCCTCCTTTTGACTTTCTAAAGCCTCAATTTCAGGCTCCAAGGTGGCATTTTGAGGATCCAGCCAGTCGTTTTGAGGGCCCAAGCCACATCTGGAGTGTCCAAACCCTCATTTTTAGAGTCCAAACCCCTCTTTTAGGGCTCACAGCCTCATTTTTAGGGCCCAAAGCTTCATTTTTAGAGTACAAACCTTTGATTCTAGGGTTAAAAGCCTCCTCTTTAAGGCCCAAAGCCTCATTTTCAGGGTCCACACCCTCATTGCAATATTTCCAAGCCTCGCTTTCAAGGTTCAAGGATGCATTTAAAGGACGCAGAGCGTCATTTTTAAGACCCCAGTTCTGCTTTTGAAGGCCCAAAGCCTCATTTTTAGAGTCCCAAGCCTGATATAAAGGGTACAAACCTGTCTTTTATTAACAATAGCCTTTTTGCACCAACACAGTTACTTCACCACGAAGGCAATCAGGCTGGTGAGGCATGATTTACCCTTGGGGAGTCCATGCCGACTGCTTTTGGACATGTTCTTCTCTTTTAGCTGTCCAGACATGTCAGCCTTGAGGAGGCATTCAGTGGCTCCCTACTCACCAAAGTGAGCTTGTACAGCCTGCGGTGCCCTGGCTTGCACTTCTGGCTGCCTTCAAAGATGGGTGCAGCACTTGCTTGTCCTCACTCACATAAGACCTTCGCCAGTCCCGTGACCTCTCAAAAGGGATACTCCAAGAAATGCCAGTCTTCCCCTCTAACTTCCTTACCACTATTCTGCCTGTTATACAGTGGATTTAGTTTCACTAGTCTTTCATATACTTTCACCTATCCTGATACAGTGGCCATTTCTAAAATCATCTTTGTGGATGCAGACTGCCTAGGCAAAGGCCCTTGCCATTTTTCTCCCGTTTTCTCCTCCCCTTAATCTTTGTTCATTCAGATACCTCTCACCTCTGCAGCTGCCTTAAGCCTCAGGGAGTTCAAAGCTTGCCTGTCTCTCGGTAGTCTAATTGTCTCTTTAACCAACACTTTAGTTGTTTTCCTATCTATCTGTTTGCACTTATCTATCTAAAACATTTCTCATAAGATTATCTCTTGTGGAAGGGCAACCTCCTTAGAGGCAGCTTGTACTTAGCAGATGGATACAGAGTGTGTTTTACTGTTTGTGAAACTTTATCATATTTTTCTTTTCTTTACTTGCAAATAGGAAAAATTCTTCTGTGCCTGTGTGCAGCCAGTTCTCGAAGGAGAGCAGGTGGGAGATGGTGCACAGGACCTGTAGCATCCAGCTACGGAGATGAGTGCAGAAGTCTGATGCAAGGAACAGTGATGCAAGTCCCAGGTGGCCAATGACAGAAAAGGGGACCTTTGGGAGGTGAGGAGCAAAGTTGTCCATACAGTGTCAGACCTCAAGGGACTGCTTTTCCTACCTGTCCAGACCTCCCGAGCGGACTCTCACCTCTTCTTTAACCTCAGAATTAATAAAAAATATCCTTTAAAACAAAATTCATTTTTATTAGATGCACTTTGAAATCTTTCGCCTTAACTACCCTAGGAAACCTCTCTAATGAGCTGTACAAGTCGTGAAGACTTGGAGAAAATCACAGGAAGAGACAGGGCTCGTTAGGGCTTTCTGTATTTTAATGAGCCCCATGGTGTATTTGGGGCTGAGGCCTTGAACCTCAGATACTGAGAGGAGACTGAACAAACTGCTCAAGAAGTCCAAGTCAGAAGCTGAACCCAAAGTATCTGGAAGCATTAATGGGCCCCATGAGGACCATTACTGACAAAGCCTCCCCAGGGACTCTTTAGAGCAGGTAATTGGAGGCCATGATTGCAGGTAGGCAAAGGCTCTGTGCAGGCAGCTGTAATGCTGAGCAAACCCTTTGGTTTCTTCTGTGAAGCAGAAAGGCCAAGCCCTCATCCGCAGGCCCTGGGAAGGCAGATCCTGTCCCTCCCGCATGGCTCAGGGCTCTTCCTGGGGGCAGTGGGGTGTGAGGGTGAGCAATGCCAAGTGTAGGAAAACTGTACACCACCTCCCGACCTCCCCAGGCAGGGCTGAGGAGAAACAAAGGCCAGAGCCTCAAAACAACTTTTGCCTGGTAGGCCTCGGTGCCAGAGGCAGCTGCCAGAGCCAAGAGGACAAAGACCTCGGTCCTGTTGGGCCTTTCAGCCTTGCTAGAGCCCTTGGCCATCTCTGCTGCAGGCTGTCCTACGCTGTCCCATGCCTGCACCTCTTTCCCTTCAGGCTCTTGACATCCATCTTGCCTTCCCACCTAGCTCTCAGCCCAGCATTTCTATAGCTTCACTGATGGCTCTCCACCCTTGCTGGCTTTCCCTTGAAACACAAAGCCATGGGCTGATCCAGACTCCCTCTGGGTCACCTCTTGCACCACAAGGCTACCCTTTCAGTGACATTTCTTTTTCCTCACATCCAGTCTGAACCTTCCAAGCTGCACTTTGTGGAGGCTTCCTTCTCTTCCCACTACCAGGAAAAGCTCCGTCACCTCTGAAGCCGCCCTTCAAGCAGTTGCACGCTACTACTATAGTGCCCTGAGCCTCCACTTCACCAGGAGAAAGAAGTCCAGGTCCTTCAGCCTCTCCACAGAGACCCAGACCCCCATCCTGAGATGCTGGTGGGCAGAGGTGGTTGGGGGGTTACCCGGAGGGCAGGAGCAGCAGGAGGAGCGTGAGCCTGCTGCTGTACCTGCCATGGCAGTTGGGCAGTGTGGGGCTGGTTTGGGGCAAACAGCATTCTGAGGGGTCCGTCCCCATGGCGATCATTCTGCCAGCACCTGCTTCAGCCAGCCTTGCGATGCTTTGATTTTTCATACCACAACAACTTCCCACCTCCATGATTTTCCATCCTGCTGATGAGTTCCTGCCCTCAGTGTTGGTTTCCCAGCCCCACGATGGTTCCCCGTCCCAGTGATGATTTCCCATCCCAATGGTGGTTTGCTATCCCAGTGGTCTCCCATCCCAAGCATGATGTTTTGGGGGAGGCGAATTGCCTGTCCACGGGGAAGGGATGGGGCCAGCACCAGTGGCCCTGTGATGCCAACATGCCTGTGCTGTCCCATCCTGCCCTGGTGGTTGGGATTGGGGCGTGGGGGGTTAGGGCACTTTTGGGTTGTTTTTGTCCTCCCCTCTGTGCCCTGGGGGGCAACTGCTGCTCCCAACTGTGGTGGAACCGGTGCCGGTACCGTTACCGTTCAGCCATGATGGGGAGCTGTCACGAGAATTTGGCAAGTGGGCTATGCTGACGAGGAGAGAAGCTGGGACGCAGAGTATAGCATTACAAGAGGAATTCTTGCATTCGTGCGCATGAGCCGTCCCATTCAAACTGTGGCACCACAAATGCGGTTTTACAGATGCTTCTTATGCTTTTCAAGCGTTCCGGTCCAATGCAATTTGACCGACCTCTGCTTAACACACACACAGGCTGCTGTTCTGCAAAGCAACTCCAATTCTGTGGCGTCATCATCCATCTGCTTCTTTCTTGATCTTGACGTCCCTGGAGTTGGTCTGGCTGCAGATCCTGATCTCTGATGGCAGATAAGGGGAGGGTTTCACAGAGGTGTCGGAGGGGCTGGGATGCTGGCGTGAGCTGGGTCATCCAGGGGCATCCTTTCTTCTTCAGAGTGGGGGCTGTCCTTCTCCTCCTTGCTGGGGGCCTTTAGTCCTGCTGACTGAACCATGACTGTGCAGTATACAACGTCAACTAGATGTATATCTGTCTATCTTCAGGAGCTTGATCCAATTTCATACTCTCATGACTAATTGCTGCAATAGTTAGGGCATGAGATTTTCCTAAGAGAGCCCTGGGGTGTCCCTCTGTGGGGGTCCCTGGGAGGTACTTGTGGGGGTTGCTCGTAGTGTGGTGGGAGATGCAGGTACTGGGGGCGATGGTAGCAGCGTGGGGTGGGGATGCTGTTCCTGGGGCCATTGGCTCCAGCCTGCGGTGGGGATGCCATCAGTGGGGCTGTCAGGAGCAGGACAGGGCAGAGATACCAGGGGTGTTGGTACCGGGCCGGGGTGGGGATGCCGGTTCCGGGGCGGTGGTTCCCGTTGGGAACCGCAAGGTGGTGCTGCCTTTCATAGGGGTGGCCGCTTTTCACCAGGGAATGAAACGGAGGGACAAGGAGCACCAGTTCAGAGTCAGCCTGTGGCTGTATCTTGGGGGGAAGATAAAATTCATTGGAAATGAACCTATAAGAGACCAGGTGCTTTGGTCCACGAGCCTCATGGACACAGTCCTGTACCTGGGAAGAGCGGAAGAGAAACCCTCAGCAACCCAAATGTGGCAGCCAAAGCTGGGAACAGGCACGCTTACAGCCCTGGGCAGGTTTTTCTTCATCCAGCTGGTGCAGCTCAGGGAGGAGGTGGGAGCTCTGCCGGCAGATGAGCAGCCCTTCGTCAGCAGTGCATGGGGAAGCCCAGGGGGTGATGGCTGTGGGAGGTGCCTGGGCCGTGGCAGCTGTGTGGCCTTGAGGGGGCACATCCCCATGTGGGCCCATGTCACAGAGGGGCAGTGATGCAGCACCCACCCGGCGCTTGTGACCTCACCTGGCCGGGGCTTGAAATCCTGAAAAGCAGGCCAGCGAAAGCTAGTTGGGCTGAGCTGGCCTTCGGGATAACTCAGCTCCTTCCATTGCTACTTGCGTGCCTATTTTTTTCCAAGCATTTATCATTTACTGCTCACTTCTCCTCAACTTCCATCCTCGTTCAAAGGTAATTATGATTTGACTTTCAGGACACATCATAGGGTAGGTAGATAGAGGAGAAAAGTATAGGCTGGTCTGTGCCTTCCGAGCTCTAGGCTGAGCTATTACACCTTTCTAGGCTGGCCAGATATGGGCTATGGGTAGAGTTCCTCTTTGCTAATTCTTATATTTCTTTGCCATATCCCAGGAGAGGTAAGTAGGGGGGTGGCAGTGTAGTCTGAGGCGTTGGGCTCAGCCTGGAATGACAAGAAGCCCACCCTGACTGATGGGGTAGGAAGGGAGACAGAAAAGGAGGACGGCAAAGGCAGCCATTAAAGTAGCGGCCGAAAGCCGGTCACTGCTGTGTACAAGGTGGGAAAGTGTGGGCTGGAGAGCCAGAGGGCTCTGCTGCTAACGCTGGCCACAGGTAAGCAGCAGGACCCCTTTAGAGAAGGTGACACGCAATGCAGTGTGTCAAAAGGGCCTTGGTAATTGCTGTCAATTGGAGTCCTGTGACAGGGACAGCAGGGCCATCAGCCTGCAGCTCTGCAGCACTTACAAGTACCACTGAAACACTTCTGATGGCAGACGTTGATCTGTGCATTTCATTTGGAATTGTTTTCAATCATTTTCTTGAACTCCACTTATTTCTTTGCAATCAGGTGACAGGACTGGCGCTGATCTTCTCTTTCTGGAGCGCGTCCTGACATCCTTTGTCATCCAAAGCTTTCCGCTCTGTTCCTGAGAGGAGCAATGGCCGCAAAGGGGAATGACTCCTGTGAGTAAGGGCTTCACCATTGGACTTTGTGAATGCCCAAAGGCGACGGACGTGGCTGCTGCTCCATCCCTGACTGTGGATGTGCTGACAACCTAGAGTGAATTCTGGGGCGTTTCCTGGTAGCAGCCAGGCTCACCCAGGTGTTTTTGATTAGACACAGGAAAATGAGTTTTGTCTGTCATCTGCCACGATGTACAAGACTTTGAAAGATGACATTGCTCGTACTGACATCAGTAGGGTTACCTTCTGGGCTAGGGACTTGCTTGTTTTCATCAAGTTACCATCAGGAAAAGGGAAGACTTGACCTGATAATCCAATTCAAGGCTCTAGAGGGAAAGGAAGGTAGCCCGAAGCACAGAAATCAGAGTGTAGCTTTCTTGGAGTTTTGGCAAAGGAAGCAGGGCAACAGACTCTTTTCCAAAACTGCTTCTTGACCAGTCATTGTCAATGGCAGTGTTAGGCTTCCCCAGTGTTTCTGTGTTGGAGGTTAGAGCTGCTTGTCCTGGGGGCTCCTGTACAGAGCTTGACTTTTAAACGATGCTTTTGTGCAACAACGTCATCTCCTCTCTTTTCAAATGTCATTTCCCTGCAGCCACTGCCGAGGGAATGGCTCTGCCACAAAGGATCCTCTTTCCCCCGGAGAAGCTTTGCATGGATTGGCAGCAAAGACAGAGAGCTGGAGCAGGACTCCACAACCTGGGCAATACGTGCTACCTCAACTCCGTCCTGCAGTGCCTGACGTACACACCCCCTCTCGCCAACTACCTGCTCTCTCGGGAGCACAGCTGCTCGTGTCAGTACTTTTATCAACAGCTCCTTGCAAATCTGGTGGGCTCTTCCCAAGGATTCCCAGCATCTGGAATTTGATTGAGGAGAAAAGCAGCCCTCCTCTCTCAATCCCCCCAGTTCGTGTTCTTTGAACACTCAAGCCTAGAAGCCCCTTGTCCTATCTCGGTGTATTCATCTTCAAAGGCACCTCTTTCTAGCCCCTGCTCTCGGTCCCCATTCCTGCAAGTTAAACTCTCTTTGCTTCTTGCACAGAAAACTTTTGTCAGTTCAGCATCCCTCTGAAGAAAGTTTTCTATGCACTACAATGTCCCAGTGGGCCATTGGCACCTTGGGAGAAGAGGAGTGGGGGCTGTTCTTGTAACTTCAGGATCTCCATTAGGTTTCCCACCGCTCTGGAGATCTTGCTAACCCGAGACGCTTCCCTCCCTCCCTTCCTCTTCAGGTCGCCAGCAAGGCTTCTGCATGATGTGCAGAATGGAAGCACACGTTAACAAGGTCCTGCATTCCTCAGCCAGTGCCATCCAGCCTTGGAGTGTTGTCAATGTCCTCACACGTGAGTCATTTCAGGTGCTTTTACAGGTTTCCTTCCCTTCCTGTGGGGGACAACTCCTAACTTCTTCTTTCTTAGGAATAGGAGAACATTTCCAGCATGGCATGCAGGAAGACGCCCACGAGTTCTTACGCTGCACTGTCGATGCCATGCAGAGAGCTTGTCTGAGTGGAAGCAACGAGTAAGCACAAGCAAATTACCTCTTCCATGCTCCTGAGCTCTTTGGACTCCTTGATGCACTCCCGTCAAGGAAACCCTACAGCCAGGGTTTTCAGACAAAGCAAAACTCCTGGAGGAGATAACTCTCTGCCCTACTTCTGAGCTCCCTGCCTTACCCTTTCTTTCCAGCTTGGATGTCTCTTCTCAAGCAACTACCATCGTCCACCAAATATTTGGGGGCATGCTGAGATCCAGAGGTACTTTTCCATGACTATCGCTCTGCTTGGAATTGTCTGTGTCCTTCTGTCTGCCTGTGATAAACAGCTGATCGTGTGACTGGCGTAGCAGGTATGGAGGCCGTAAACCGGCACAGTCAGTCGACTTCCCCTGTCGCTGAGCATTTTGATTTGCCTTCCAGTCACGTGCTTGAGCTGCAAAGCCGTTTCCGATTCCTACGAGGCCTTCCTGGATCTTCCTTTGGATATAAATGTAAGAGGGTTTGTAACTGGGATTCAAGACATCCCAAGGCCCCCGTAGCTTTCCAGAATAAACGCAGGTGGTGTAAAACCATATACTGCAAAGCCAAGAGAAGAGAGCTTGGTGGTGGGTGGGGAGTGGAATGGACTGTGTCCTTCTGGGGAGGCCATGGCAGTGGTCTCCCTGTAGGTGCGGGCTTTAAGCGGGACAAGCACACATTATCCTCCCTGCACCCTTGATGGACTCTCCTCCTTCTTCCCTTTGCCCTCCCTCAACACCCCTCTGGCTCCCAGGCTGATGGGTTGTGTTGTTTTCATTCTGATGACCCTGCGCCCCATCAGTAGCTGAACTGAGTGGTGCCACAGAGAGGTCGCTTTGATAGCCCTGGGCATTCCTGGGAAATGAGGAAATGTTCAGCATAATACCCTCTTTCTGCCTCCTTCTGGACACTGCTTGTGGGTTCACAGTGGGTCTCCTCAGCCTCAGCTACCTGCGCCTTCTTGGCAGCTCTTAGCCAAGTGTTTGGGCGAGGGCGTTTCCCCGAGCTCAGTGCTCTCCTTTCTCCCTCCTCCAGGCAGCCTCCTCTGTCACCGCAGCTCTGGAGGACTTTGTGAAACCCGAGCAGCTGGATGGGGAAAACTGCTTTAAATGTAGCAAGTAAGATGATTACTAACGCCATATTAATGCTAGATCCTTCCTGAAGGTGCTGCATGTCATCGTGCAGAAGTCCTCTTTTCATGGAGGTTTAATGCACAGTAATGGGCAGCAGCTGTTGTTTAATCTGGCACTTATGGTTCTGAATAGCCTTAAAACAGCGTCAGGATGTGTGAGACAGGAAAGCTTGTCTTGCCTTCTGGCGGGGAAAAAGGGTGCCCTTCAGCATCTGGCTCTGTGCTTGGTTTCAAGGTGTGACAAGATGGTTGCTGCCTCCAAGAGGTTTACAATCCATCGCGTGCCCAAGGTTCTCACCATGTGTCTGAAAAGGTTTGAACATCTCACCGGCAGGAAGATCAGCAAGGTGTGTACGCAATTGGAGTGCAACTTTCTCTTCCTGGAGCGGGAGGTGTCCCAAAGCAGTAGGCTCTTTCACAAGCCGTTCATGTTGGGTTCTTCGTGTTCCCTTCTGGGGAGACGAGAGTTCCCGTGGGAAGACAAGCATGGACTCTGCTCTGTCAGAGCTGCTTTGGCCAAGAACAGTTTCCTGCCACCCAAACCATGACATGTTGAAGGCTAGTCCATGTACTAGCTCAGGATCATTTCTGAGCCCTCTTGGTCTCTCTGTAGGTGGTGGAGTATCCCGAGTACTTGGATCTTTGGCCATACACATCTCGGACAGCAGGAGAACCGCTCCTCTACGCCTTATATGCTGTCCTGGTACATAGCGGTGGCAGCTGTCATGCAGGACACTATTTCTGCTACACCAAGGTCAAGAGCAACTTCCTTCCTAGCAGGGGAAAAATGTGTGCTGGGGAAGGCAACCTTTCACAGCAGTGTTACTGGCAGCCAAGGTTCTGGGGGGGAAGGTCTCCTTACCGGCTGCGTTGGAGTTGTTTTGGTGTGCTCTTGGTTCGGTAGTTTTCTGCCTGTGTGATCACTGAGAAACCAGGCAGTTCCTCTCCAGCTATCGATGCCTTTCTTTGCAGGCCAGCGATGGACTGTGGTACAAGATGAACGATGCATCTGTGGAGGGTTCTGACATCAACACAGTTCTCAGGCAGCAAGCCTATCTACTGTTTTATGTCAGGTAATAACCAGTATTAAAATGTGTTCCGAATACGTTTCCTTCTCCTGGCTTTGCTCTTTTTCTTCTCATCCTCCTGAGTGTTTCTCTTTCGGTCCTAGGAGACAGTTCCTACCTGCATCATTCAGTGCTGTCAAGTCTGAACTACCTCACCTCCGTCCTTACCTTTCCTTGCCGGGCTTTCGGCTCCTGCCCTGCTGTAAAGTGCTCCTTGTCTGCTCTCTGAAGCTGGCTAATGTAGAGAAGAGTACTTAAAGGGGGCCTCCAGGAAAGATGGGGAGGGACTCTTTATCAGGGAGTGTAGTGACAGGACGAGGGGTAAGGGTTTTAAACTGAACGAGGGAAGATGTAAATTAGGTATTAGGGAGAAATTCTTTACGGTGAGGGTGGTGAGACACTGGAAGAGGTTGCCCAGAGAAGCTGTGGATGCCCCCTCCCTGGAAGTGTTCAAGGCCAGCTTGGATGGGACTTTGAGCAACCTGATGGAGTGGAAGGTATCCCTGCCCATGGCAGGGGACTTGCAACTAGATGATCTTTAAGGTCCCTTCCAACCCCAACCGTTCTGTGATTCTATGAAATGGAGGCCGTAGGGGGGATAAAGACGAGGACTTGCTCTGACAGGTGTAGACCTGGTGGGAAGACCCCAATCGAATTTCTCATTTGTAATCTCGCTTATATCTTCTCTCTGTTGTGGAAACCGCTCCAAGAAAATGACTGAACCCCAGAGGAGGCTGCAAGAACAGACCTAAATGGAGATCACTCTTTGTTTCTCCAGGTGCACTGATTTGAAAACTGGAGAAAGGGCTTCTTCCTCACCAGCACCATCATATGCCCGTCCCTTCCTCAGTCAGTGGGGGGCTGACAGCAAACAGGCGTGCTCTGTGGGACCACAGGATCTGCCTCGTCGGACTAAGGTAACTCTGGGGAGGTGGGTCAGGGCAGCAGGTGGACAGCGGATTTCTTTCTGGGATCTTGGCATTGCTCTCTTTTCCCTCCCACACTGCAGCTTTCTTCACAGCCCCAACACTGCTCCCTCTCAAAGCATCCCACTTGTCTGCCTTTGGCCCTTCTGCCTTTGCAGCCCTCCAGGAGAGCCTTTGGGAGGCCCTTAGCTGTCCCCTCCCACAGCTTCTGGGCTTGCCTCACTCTTCTGCTCCTTTCAGGACAAAAGGGCAGGACCTTTTCACAGCTCTCTTTGCAGGACGTGGCGCTGGGCATGGAGGACTCTGCAGAGGACAGCAGCTCCTCTGCAACAGCCAGCAAGAGCCAGCTCACCTGGGCAGGTGCACGGGAGGCATCTGCAGGCTGGACGGGCTTCATCTGGCCAGGCAGGCTCAACATTGCCTCCTACATTGGCTCCTGCTTGCATCGCTTCTTCTGTGGCTGCATAAGGCTGGTGTCCAGAAGGAAAGCTGCGTGCCCGCTCTGCTCTCAACCATGTGAGCGTGTGCTGCACACCGTGCGAGAAGACAGCAACAAAGAGGAGCATGGATTCAGCCCTTCTTCCCGCTGCCAGAAGAGTGGTGCCAAGGAGAGGGCCCGGAGCAGATCCCCGCAGTGGGGAAAAGATCTCCGCAGCTGGTGCGTGGACACCACCGACTATGACCACTCAGCAGGGAGGAGGAGGAGGACAACCGGTCCTCCAAGGTGTGACTGCACTCCCAGGGATGACACAGCTGCAGGGCCCTCCAACAGCAGCTCCCAGTCGGCTCCTGCACCCAGTGCTGCACGGGAGCAAACCCTGCCAGTGCAGAGAGAGCAGAGCAGATCCCTGCAGCAGGGCTATGATCTCCACAGCCAGTTTGTGGAGATCACGGACTATGATAGCTCAGAAAGGGGGAGGAGGAGGTGGAGAACAAGTCCTCCCCGATGTGACCGAGACCCAAGGGATGAGACAGCTCCAGGGCCCTCCAACGCCAGCTCCAAGTGGGATCCTGCACGCAGGGCTGCTCGGGAGCAAACCCTGCTGAGGCAGAGAGAGCGGAGCAGATCCCCACAGCGGGGCTATGATGTCTGCAGCCAGTTTGTGGACACCACAGATTATGATGCCTCAGCGGGGAAGAGGAGGAGGAGGGTTTCAGCGCCCCAGCGATGCACGCCAGACAAAGACTCGGGGCACTGCGGCAGTGAAGGGGACAGATTGTGACCCTGGCTGAAGAAGGAGCACAGCATCTTTCTTCTGCTGTGCCAGAGAAGAGGAGCAGCAGAAGAAAAAGGAGGAAGAGGAGAAAACAAGGAAGCACCAAAACTGCCCCCAGCAGGGACCAAGCTGCACAAAGGGCACCAGCAGCCCACCCTGTCCCCCCTCCCAGTGCTGCCTCTGGCCAGCAAGAGCTCAGAGAGACCTTCCAGAGACTCGGACACCTCTGCCGGCTAGCCCGCCTGCCCACAGGTCCCTCGAGGAAGAGCTTTAAGCCCTGGTCAGCTCTTGGGATCGCCTTGCAAAAACAACACTCACTTGGTACCCACAGTCAGAAAAGCCAAAGCCAGAATTAAAAACACTCCTTGGCCTTGCATATGTAATTCCTGGGGTGTTTTCTTCTCTGTAGGTTTTGGGGCAATTGGAGGAAATGCCCAGTGTGGGAGGTTTATGTCTTGGGATTTTGAAAGCTGTGTGCTTGCCTGGGCCCATCTTGCAATCTCTTCTTTTTAAATATGGAGTTCAAGTCACTCCAACAGAAATGGGCTGGCTGAGACGACAGCGAGTGGGACTGAAACGGGCTGAACGGCCGGGCCCTGAGGGTGCTGCTCAGTGGCACCAAGCCTAGTGCGAGGCCAGTAACCAGGGGTGTCTCGCAGGGGTCAAGACTGGGTCTGATCCTGTTTATCATCTTCCTTAATTAATGTTCTGGAGGATGGGGCAGAGTGCACCCTCGGCAAGCTGACTGATGACAGCAGACTGGCAGCAGCGGCACTTAGGCCAGGGGGTCGTGCTGCCGTCCCGAGGGACCTGGGCAGGCTGCAGAGACGGGCTGACAGGGACCTCATGCCCAGACCAGAAAGGGGACGTGCAAAGGGTGCTGTGCGGGTGACGAGCAGCGGCACAGGCTGCCCAGGGAGACTGTGGAGTCTCCATCCCTGGCGATGTTCCATGGCCCTCTGGACATGGTCAAGGACAAGCGGCTGTGAAATGGACGCCTGGAAGAGGACCCAGCCACCAACGCTGTCACCCTCAGGCGGCCATCGACAGCTCCACCAGCAAGCTGCAGCCCTGGAGAGGAGCCCAGGGCGGAGCAGGCTCCTGGCAGGCCCTGCGGCCCCTGGAGAGGAGCCCAGGCAGCAGCAGGTTCTCTGGCCGGAGCTGCGGCCCGTGGGGTCCAGGCAGGAGCAGGGGAATGGCGTGAGGAGGAATGGGCAGCAGAGCCGAGGCGCTGTGGGCTGCCCGCAGCCCCATTCCCCGTCCCCCTGCACCGCTGGGAGGGGAGAGGGGGCCGAGGAGTCGGGAAGGAGGAGTGAGGCTGAGCCTGGGAAGGGCGGGGCTGGGGGAAGCTCTTTGGGTTGGGGTTTGGTGCTGCTCTCCTGCTGCCTTTTCCCTTGGCACCAAACTGCATCAGCCTGGCCCCGCTCAGGCCCCGCTCGCCCCTGAGGGGGCGCAGGCGGCTCTGGGAGGAGAGGCCCGGGCTGCTCCCGCCCACCCAGCCAGAGCCACGCCATTGGCCACAGCTGAGCCAATCAGCAGAGCCGGTGTTGGCCTGTCAGGGCCAGGCAGCCTGGGGCGGGGCCGCAGGGGCCAGAGGCCGAGCGGCCTGAGGAGAATGGGGGCAGAGCGGGGCCGGGGGCAGGCGGGGGGGCCCCGCTCAGCAGCCGAAACCAGTTCCCACCAGTGCAGCCCTGGCTGAGGACAGCCCTGGTGAGAGCAGCACAAACCCCTTTCCCTTTTCCCAGCCTCCCTGGCTGCCGGCTGCAGCCGAGGCAGAGGCCGGGCAGGGGAGGGCTCATCCTGCCAGCGCTGCTGATGGCGGCAGAGGAGAGAGCGGCCTGGTCCTGCTGAGCGCAGGGTCGCTCTCCCGCCTGGGCTGCCCCTCGGCCCGGCGCTGCATCTCAGGACCAAGGGTCTGTATGGTGGTTAGTGTTGTTTTCAGGAAGGCTTGTTCCCCCACCCCATCCTCCCTTCCCCCTCCCTGCCCCGGCCAATATTCGCTGGAACCGTGCTGGCAGAAGGCCCCGGTTCCTGTTAAGGTCATTTACAGGGAATAATTTAAAGGCAATTTGATGAGGCTGGCAATTCCAACTGCTCCAGGTACACAGGAGCTTTAAATGGGCAGTTGCCTGCCGGTGACCTTTCATATGCCTTTCTTCCTAGGTTCATTCATTTCATTCCCACCAAAACCAAAGCCCCGGCTTACACATGGAAAGGGGCAAAACCTGCCGTGGGAGACAGCTGCTCTCCAGGTCCTCATTGCTGTCTGGAGCCCTCCGTGACCAGGAATGGGCAGTGTGTGCCTCCAGTGTATCCCACCTCTGGATGTGCCAGGGCAAACCCCAAGCTCACAGCTGGCCCAAGTGAGTAACAGTTCTCCAGCCGTTCGTTCAGACAAGACAAACAGCCTTTCTTTTTTGCCCTGTGTCAGTGCAGTACAAAACAATCAGCTCCTCGGACTGAGGAGCCTCGGACTGAGGGAAAGGCGGCATTAAGTACCTCAGCCTTTTCCTCGGCCTTTGGCCCTGTTTCCCCCTGCCTCCGATAAAGGATGGAGATTCTCCCTAGCCCTCCTTTTGTGGGTAATGCATTTCTCGAAACATCTTTTATTGTCTTTGAGGGCAGCAGCCAGATTCAGTTCCAGCTGGGCAGTCTCCTTGTCCCTCCCCTGCGGGAGCCCCGTCCTCCGGAGGGGAGATGTGGGGGCGGGGCGTTCCAGGGGGAGGGGCGAAACCATGGGGGCGTGGCTGCGGTGGGGAGGCCGGGCTGTGAGGTCACAGACCCCCGCTGTGCCTCTCCGTGATGTGCTCTGCTGTGCCGCGGGCACCACTCTGGCACTGCCAGCAGCAGTGGCATCAGTAGCAGCAACATGGTGCAGGTGTGGGGGGCTGTGACCCCACCCGCCTCATTCTTCTCCTTCTCCTGGTGGCCCTGCAAGCCCGGGATGCACACGCTGCTCCGTGGCGATCGCGGGGATTAGGTAGGCAGGCGGGCAAGGGACGGCACCCAGCCCTGGGCAGCGTGGAGCGGAGCCCACCGCACCTCGGGGTGGCAGCAGGGCCAGGGTTGTAGTGGGGCAGGGCCGGGAGAGCAGCGGGGCTGGGCTGCGACGGGTGAGCTGTGGCCAGCTCCTCGGGCAAGCGGGAGGCAGACGCCCTGCAGGGAGGCACAGGGGCCGCGGCCGCTGCAGGGGGCTTTTGCAGGTGAACGGTGGTGCCAGGAGTGGTGCCTGGCCCTGCCGTACAGCTCTGGCCCTGCCGTGCAGGCCGGGGGAAGGCTGCCCGAGCAGGGCGTTGCAGGGCCAGCTCTCATGATGGTTGCAGGGGCAGCAGACCACAGGAGCACTTCTCTCCCAGGCTGCTCACAGCTGTGCCTGCGGCCGTGGCTCTGCCGCTCCCCAGCTGGGTCCCAGCTTTCAGCCTCGGAGACATCTGTCCTCAGGAGATGTCTGCTCAGGAGGACGGGAGCATTCCTGCTCTAGCCCTGCAGTGCTCTCCTTGGGCAAACACAGGTCCCCAACACACAGCCACAGCCCGCAGCCCAGGGGAACAGACAGGGCAGCACTCGTGCAGACTCTCAGTGGCCAGCGGGCTCTTCTACATGAGACGTGCGAATGATCATTTTTTTCCTCCAGTGCTTTCATGTGGGCTTCTTTTGTGCACAGCAGAGATCTCCCAGTAAGAAATCCCCGAGGGGCCGTATGTGTGTCCACCTGGTCCTTGAGGGGAGTTGCACACGGCCTGGAAACGGCATTTTGAGAGCTGCCAGGTGCCAGCCAACAGGTCACCCAGGCCCCTCGGCAGCTTTGGAAATCTCCACCCATGTCTGGGTGCCACGTCATTCCCTGGCTCCCCTCCAGTCACTGCAGGTCACTGGGAAAGAAGTAGCTCACAACATCTAATGGAAACGTGCTTGATTACAGCTGTGCCTGTAGGCGACGGCCACCAGACTTCTCAGCCTGACCTTGTCCGGGAGCCTCAGGGCGATCCCACAGGTATGTCACGTGAATGCACGAGCATTTAGGGTTTCATATTCTGTTCCTATGAAATTTTACTTAATAATATGTCAGCCGATGCTCAGACATGCAGAAGAGCAGAGAGGGAATGGGTCGGGCTGAGTGATGTCCCCTGGGGCACTCTGCCTTGGGAAGCTGTCTTTGCCAGACTCTGCGAGCCTGTGCTGCTTCAGGTGCCTGCTGCAAGGCCAGCGGGCTTGTTGGGGTTGAGTTTAGAGCTGGTGGGAGCTCCAGGGAGTCCTTTCTCCCGACAGCTCCGTGCATGGGTCGTTTTGGATCAGCATGTTCCAGGCACCCAGGAACTGTCTGCACGATGCTCCTGAGTAGGAAGGGAGAGCGGAGTGCCATGGAGCAATCCCGCGTTTGAACTGCATTCCCTGCCATTCAGCTCTGAGGAAGTCTACTGAAATATTTCACGGGAGCTGCTCTCTTCTGTTTGTTTCCAGAGGTGGCGGGGGGCGATGGATATCCAGCTTCCCGGCTGGGTGCCAGGGCTGAGGCGCAGGGAGATCGCATGGGTACGTCATGGCTTTTTACTGCCTTTGAGAGCTGCCAGCTCAAAGCCCAAATGTGTGCGGGTGTGAGAATATAGACCTGCACTGTGTGCGCTGTGACATTCCGTGATCCCCGTGTATGTTCTGCTATTCAGTTATGGTGGTGTGTATCACAGTGTATGATGGAAACGTGTCATGGGTGTTTGGTTGCAGATGTGGCTCCAGCTCCTCGGCTGAATCCTGCGCTGGAGCTCAGCTGGCATCCCAGGGGTGAGTAGTCAGTCTTGGCTGACTTCACAGGCTAAGCACTCATTTTCAGTATTTTAGTAGAGGGAAATTTAACTGGATCCTTTCTGTTAAGGTCCTCAAAGAGCAAAGTATAAAGCCAGCCTAGGGCAATCTTCCCAGCAGTCATCAGAAGTCCTAAAGGAAATCCTGGGACAACTGGAGAAAGCGGCACATGGTGGGTGTATATCACTCTTAAGCAGGAGGCTTGGGAAGCTGAGGTTGTAGACACCTGTATGGACAAGCCATAGGCAGCACAAGCAGAAAGGGCTCGATGAGAGCCTCGCTGCACTGACACTCGATTGCACACCTCGCAGGTGCTGGTGAGCTGCAGAGATGGTGCAGAGTCTCTGCTGCCAGTTGTAGTTGCAGCTGAGTGCCAGGCACAGCTGCTGCCCCAGTTATCCCATTGCTGGCCAGAGCTGTTCTGGGCAGACGCTGGTATCCAGCTGGCAGGAACTGGTGGTGCTCACACCTTGCTGCCAGTGGCCGGAGGGGAGAGAGCCCTTGGGCGGCAGAGAGGATGCGCAGGCAGCTTGGGGTCGCTGAGACCGGCAGACTTTGCCGGGGCTGCAGGCATGCCCTGGCCAGGGTCGGAGCAGCCCCGACTTCACCGCCTGGTCCAGCCCCGTTGTTGTCCTTGATGTTTGAGGACTCTGTGTGACAGCTCGTGGTCAGGGACAGGTGAAAGCTGGACACCCAGCTTGAGGCCGGACAGCTACCTTGAAGGCAGCTAAAATGAAAGGCTGTGAATTTTAGCTCTCTGTGTGTAGTTGTGTTTTAGATACCTTGGTTGTGGCTTTCCTCTTGTTTTGGGGGGCTGTGGGCTCTTCACTGCCACCTGTGAAAGTGCCCAGAACATGGCTGCAAGAGCTTGGGGTTCATTCCACTGTGTGGGGCTGTTACCCTTAGTGTGTGATGGGGTTGACATGATGGGACGTGCTGCTCCGAAGGGCTCTTTCCCCAGCTGAGTTGGCTGCAGCGTCCTCCTGTCCTCTCTGAAGGAAATAATTTACCGTCACCTTGCAGTTTGCCCAAAATGAACTGAGTGGAATGTGAACAGGAAGATGACGTGCAATCTCCCAGTCTCTCAGCAGGTCAGGTTTTCCCATCTACTGGTAAACTGGAAAGTGTCCAGGGCTTAAATTTTTTCCGTGAATGACACATTGTTTGGACCAGTGATGAGGTGCACCCCCAAACGCCCAGGCTTTGTTTCTGAGTGTTATTAATGTATTTTGCCTCCTGAAGATACCATGTTCCTGAGGAGGAACGGTTACTTCTACTTAAACTGACCCCCTTTCTTTCTAAAGGGATGGACAATGAGACCGTGGAGAAGGAGGCGCTTGAGGAAGGAGGCAGTCCCTCATTGCCAGTCTCTGATGGAAAAACAGGGCCAATTCAACCAACCGGCGTGCCAGGTAATTGCTGCCCCTGGGTCATCCAGTGTCAGATCTCAAAATCCCTGGGTGTCTGCAGGCTCTTCCCCTGGTGCCGGCTACTGCACATGGTGTCAGCAGCCGAACTATGAGTACAGAGCAAGTGTTCTGAAGGGAGCCAGGAGCGGCTCTCTGAGGATGACTGTCGTCTCGGGGGTGTGGAGGTTCTTGCCAGCAGTGTGCCAGAGCGACACTGGTAACCCTCTGTGGATGTGGTGAAGTGCTCGCCTCCCACCGCACCCCTTTCCCCGGAATTTCAGAACCCTGCCATTTTGGGAAGGAGGCCATCTGAACCACGTTCAGTAGACGATGGGAAATGTGACTCTTGATCGAATAGACCTCCCTCTGTACCCGCATCGCAGAGCTTGCCGTGCGTCCCTAGAGGCCCTAGGCCCAACAGAGGGGGATCCCTGCTGTGAGCTGAGGGGCAAAGGGATTCACTGGCAGATGAGGCACAGGCTTAGAGGGCACCTCTGCCTGCAAGTGGTGCCCACGGTGGAGAAAAGGCAAAGGGGGAGAGCAATGTTGAGGTGTCTCGTGAGAGGGCCTGACTCCGTCCCCTCGGGGTGTGGGTGCTGGACTGGGGAGGGAGAGCTGGGGGTGGCACTCCCTGATGCAGGGATGGAGAAAGAGAGGCTCCAGAGTGCATTGGTTTGCAATGGCTTTGGGAGTTTCCTTTGTTTCTACTGAAACATTGCAGGCCCAGGATGTTCACTCCTTCAGAGATGCTAACAAAGTGAGAGAGACCATTTCCTGGCAATGTCAGCCCTCCTGTGAGAGTGCCAGTCGTGCGCAGGACACCCTAACGTGCAGAATTGTTCCTCCAGGTGTGGATGGCAGGAGAAGCTCAAATGCTGTGGATCCCAATGATTTCCAGAAATACTGCATAGAAGGCGCCGTGGCAGTCTTGGGCTCGGTGCTGTTTGGGATGGCATTGTGTGGTGTGATCTGTCTGTGGAGGAAGAGAAAAGGGTGAGTTGTTGGGAGGTTTTTTTGCCAAACTTCTGTAGGAGATGGCTGCTATTGGTCACGAAGCTTTGAGAGTATTCTGGAGTGCCGAGTTCCTTATTGGCTAGACTCGGCTGAGGTTTCTGCTGTAAGCTGCTTTAACTGGCCTCTCAATTCATGGGCATTCTTTTCTGAAACCCCTTCTTACTGTGGCAAGTGTGGGTTACAAGTGACCCTGCCTCGACAAGAGCAGACCCAGCGAGAGACATAGGCAGAGCAAGGTCAGAAAGTAAAAACAACAAGGGATGACATTGGCATAGAAAGTGAGAACTGCAATAGTCACATCTCCCTACCAGTAAACCCCGCAGCAGAAATCACTCTGTTAGGTGATGCCGTAAATCCCAGATGTTCACCGCAGCCAAGGTGTCCCAGCAACGCAGACCGTGGTGACGAACCTTCCCAGCTCTGTGCCTTGCTTTGGAGAAAGAGTCAGTCTGTCCCACCTGCAGCCCAACACTGCCAGCGTGGGCGTTCTCAGCACAGGCAGGGCTTTTGTCTGTGCAGGGGTACGTATCCCTTTGGATAGGTCTTGTGAAGAGAGGATGGAGAGCACCTCAGCGAACAGCGAGCCGAGGCTGTTCCCTTGCCTGGTCAGGGATGGGCATGGAGGCGAGCGCTGGTCCCTGCCAGGCACGCTGAGAAAGGCGACCAGGAGGCTCTCCTGGCCCTGCAGTGCCGTGCCCGGCTTTGGTCCCCTCGGCCTGCCGGGGTCAGGTCTCCTTCCCGGCACATGCAGAGCAGGCAGGTCAGGATGGTCAGGGCCGAGAGGAGACGAGCCATGGGCAGGCGAGCAGAGCCCCAGCCGAGGGGTGCGGGGCGCCCCGTTTTCTGCACAAAGCTGTCCGTGCCCACAGCTCCCACGTGCAGCCAGGTGCCCAAACCCCACAGGGTGCCCAGCGCTGCCCCGCACCCTGGCACCCACGTGGCACCGCAGCTGCGGCGGGGCCTCAGCAGCCTCCTCTCTTCACAGGCGCCTCTCTGCAGCTTCGTGAGCCCGGCCTGACACCAGCAGCCGCCCCACGCACCCAGACAGCTGTCCCGCATGCCCCAGAACCCCTGAGAGCCGGACCCGATGCCAGCAGCCACCTTCTGTGCCTGGAGATCCAGCCCACCTGCCACGGAGCACCAAGGATCCAGCCCTCGCCAGCCCGTACAGTGTGTGTCCTGAAGAAAGGCTATTGTTAGTAAAAGACAGGTTTGGACTCTTTAAATCAGGCTTGGGACTCTAAAAATGAGGCTTTGGACCTTCAAAAGCAGAACTGGGGTCTTAAAAATGACGCTCTGCGCCCTTTAAATGCATCCTTGAACCTTAAGAGCGAGGCTTGGAAATATTGCAAATGAGGGTGTGGAACCTGAAAATGAGGCTTTGGGCCTTAAAGAGGAGGCTTTCAATCTTAGAATCAAAGGATTGTACTCTAAAAGGAAGCTTTGGGCCCTAAAAATGAGGCTGTGAGCCCTCAAAGAGGGGTTTGGACTCTAAAAATGAGGGTTTGGACACTCCAGATGTGGCTTGGGCCCTCAAAACGACTCGCTGGATCCTCAAAATGCCACCTTGGAGCCTGAAATTGAGGCTTTAGAAAGTCAAAATGAGGCTTTGGAGTCTATAAAGGAGACTTTGCAATCTGAAACAGAGGCTTTGGACCACTAACATGAAGCTTTGAAGTGCAAAATGATGCTTTGGAAGCAAAACTAAGCCTTGAGAAAGTAAAAATGAGGCCTTGGACACTCTAAATGTAGCTTTGGACCCTGAAAAGAGGCTTGGTGCCCTGAAAGTGAGAGTTTAAACCCTAAAAATGAAACTGTGGGCCTCCCAAAAAGGCTATGC